>NC_057813.1:387315185-387433105 GCF_018294505.1 Triticum aestivum
TTTCCTCCGTTTTGCGGTACGCCACACCCCTCCCGATCAACAAGAGCCCCGTTTCGACCGTAGGAGGTCCGTTTCGTCCGTTTTGTGGTACGCCACACCCCTCCCGATGAACAGGACCCCCGTTTCGACCGTAGGAGGTCCATTTCCTCCGTTTCGCGGTACGCCACACCCCTCCCGATCAACAAGACCCCATTCCGAATGTAGGAGGTCTGTTTTCTCCATTGTGCAGTACACCAGGCCTCGTTTCCATCGCCTGTTCCGTCCAAGCCCTCCCGATGAACACGACCACACATTCCGTTCTGACCCAGCCGGTTGGCTCCCACGCGTTCCGTTGCCTCCCGATGAACACGACGCATTTTGTTGCTGTTAGATTTCGGGTTCCGACAGACCCTCTAGGTTCGAACTCTGGGGTCCGCGTGGAGATCTAGCCTTCTACTGCCTGCACCTCACTGCCTCGCTATGATCTAAGCAATCAAAGGAACAACACAAGGGACACAGAGTTTATACTGGTTCAGGCCACCATTGTTGTGTAATACCCTACTCCAGTGTGTGGTGTGGTGGATTGGCTCTTGGGCTCATGATGGACAATACAAGGAAGAACAGCCTCGCGAGGGTCTGTTCTTGGCTGGTGCGGTGAACTACTAGGGGGAGTTCAGTCGCTCTCTCTACTGGTTTCCTGGTGTGGATCCGATCTCTCTACCTTGTGGGTGGCTAGTCCTATTTATAGGAAAAGGCCATGGGCCTCTTCCCAAATATTGAGCGGGAAGGGCACAAACAATTGGCCATTTTGAAGGGGAACATCTAGTACACTTATCCTGACTAAAGTTGGTCCTCGCCTGCCAAAGGCTCTGGTGGTGAAGCCGGCTTGGGCTCCACGATGACCTCCATCCTGCCGTTCTGCTGGTCTTGGTCTTGTTGCACCGAAATGGATGCCTTTGCTTGATGATCTCGCCTGCGCTTGGTCCCTATACACCAAAGAGGAAAGAAGGACACTGCGCGGCCTGGCGCCCACCTGGCGCCCTTGGTCGTCATGGCTTGCGTCATGGGCACCTCGTGAGGTACCCCACCTTGATCTCTCCGCCTCCTCGCGAGCCAGCCTGACGAGGCCGTGCTTGAGGAAGCTTCCTGTCATCCGCCCCGCGAGGCTTGGCCCCTCGCGAGGGTCTTGAGCTCGTGCTGATGAAGACGGGCCATGCTGGGCCGCCCCTTGAGCCACGCCACAGGCCGCAGGCAGGCAAGTCTGGGGACCCCCATTCCGAGAACGTCGACAGTAGCCCCCGGGCCCAAGGCGCGCCCGGACTTGGCTGAGCGGAGAGGCGAAGGGGCAAGTGCAAAGTGCCGCGGGCCCTAACAGCCTGCGGCCTCGGGCGCCGCATGGCGGTTGATTGGACGTGGGTGGCTCCGCTCCCCCACAACACCTCGGTAACTGCACGAACTGACAAGTCCCTGCATGCAAGAACTGGTCATGATTACCTGTGATTGTGGAAGCCGGCGGTTGGCCTCCCCTAGCTATAAGTATGGAACGGCGCGAGCCATTCCAGTTCATCTTCGTCTGCTACTTCTCCTCTTCTTCATCTTCGCCACTACTCCGCCTTGCCGCAATGGCTCCGATACGCCGGTTCTCCGCAGAAGAGAAAGGGAAGGCCCCTGAGAGGGCCCTGACCCGCTTCCGCCGAAGAAGCGGTTGGTCCTCTGCTGCCGAGATGAGAGCACGCGGCAGGAGGTGTCAAGGCCTTGGTGCGAGCGGCCGCCGCCAGGGTTTCCGCTACCCTTGTAATCCCACCTTGAGGGCCCTGCAGGAGCTGATGCCGAGCGCCATGGACGATGCCGCCGGTGGCGCCGGCGGGTCACAGTAGTGCGTGTTGTCCCTCCTGGAGTTCACACTGAAGGCTTCTCCCGAGAGTTTGTGCTCCACGCCGCCATGCCTCCTCGATCTTGGATTGGCCTTCCTCCCTCCTTCGCCTTCGAGATTCCACCGAGGGGGCCTTTCAGGCTCTAGCTGCAGCACGCCGATTGCCAGACTACCGCGACCGATGCGGATGTCATGGTCATCGCTCCAGGTAAGGTCTTCATGACCCATGGCTGGGGCGAGATCGGCCGGGTTTGCGGGACGAGGGGCGCCCTCGTGATCCACCTGGAGTTCGATGGCGCTTCCATGATGTTCTTCAAGATCTTTGACGAAGATGGGCGTCGGCTGGAGTGCTGTCCCAGAGGCCGCGGCAGAAGCTCTGGAGCGGCAGGGACCAGGCCTGCCGTCGTACGTTCTTCCAGCAGCTCCTCCAGCGGCAGGGGTGCCGGAGGATCCAGCGACTCCGCCGAGCTCTTCGCGACTCCGGAGACGAGCGACGACAGCTACGAGCCCCCGAGCCTGTGCCGCTCCCGAAGCAGGATGGGGTCGTTAGGCCGCCGCCGTCTCTGATCTGGATGAGGTTGGCGCCGGTGCCTGATCGCCCACTATTGATGATGGCGTCTGCCGTGACGGTTCCTATAGTTAGGACTCCTTAGGATACACGTGTTTTGTCCCTGCGAGGAGCCAAGAACACACCCCGTGGGGGATTGTAAGGTGTCTGTAGCTCCATTTGTCAATATGATCTTTATCGTGAAGCAGTGCGAGATGCTTATTCCGTCTTAGCTTAGTTTCTTCCTTTCGAACCTCACGAGGGCTTGGTGCTCTGTGCCGACAGGTCCCGGTCCCAAGGCAGCTTCAGCTGTCGCTGGTATGCCAGGTTGCGATGCCGTGGTCAAGGCCAGGAGGTGAGCGGCCTGGGGTCCTGTAAGAGCCCCTGAGTCGCGATGCTCAGGAGGTCCCCTTTAGCGCTCAAGCAGCCATCGTTCGGTGAGAAAGGAACGCGACGTTGCTAACACGGAATTGCATTTGATGCGGTGACGGTGCTGCGATAGCTAGTGTTTCCGGAGGGTGACCTATCTCGGGAGTCATGAAACGCTTCCTGGTGCGGCGCTAGGTCCGCGCATTGGACGGCTAGGGGTTGCCTGGCGAGGTCTCCGTGTGCCTCTTCCCTCTCGCCTTTGCTCCCCTTTCTGCTCTACGTCCTCGAGTCCCAGCCCTCGAGCGGGTCTCAGCCATCGCTGGCTTGCCAGGTCGCGATGCCGTGGACAAGGCCAGAGGGTGAGGGCTGGAGAGATAGTAGGAGCCCTGAGTCGCGATGCTCAGGCACCCCCTTTAACGTGCAAGTGGTTCACACAGACGAGAGTGAAGAGGACGCCGTGAGGGCCTCGCCTGGCGCGGCTCCTTAAAGGGGTCCTGCAGGCTCACCACAAAAAGAGCAAGAGTCCGCTATGACAAGCGGCGGTCAGCCGTTAGTTGCTTTGGAGAGGCGACGAGGCACTAAAGGCCTGACGAGGTGTAGCGGGGCACCCGTGAGCTAGCACAGGACTCATGGGGCCCTACCCCAAGGCGGGTTGCGCCTGGCACTAGGCCTTAACTTGTGATGTGTTCCTGCAAATTTGGCTAGATGCCGGCGCTCTACGTCCTCGGGTCTCGGCCCTTGAGTGAGTCTCAGCCGTCGCTGGTTTGCCAGGGCACGATGCCGTGGACAAAGCCAGAGGGTGAGGGCTGGAGAGCCAGTAAGAGCCCTGAGTCGCGATGCTCAGGTACCCCCCCCTTTAACGCGCAAGCTTGGTTAGATGTCGACGCTCTACGTCCTCGGGTCCCGACCCTCAAGCGAGTCTCAGCTGTCGCTGGTTTGCCAGGGCGCGATGCCGTGGACAAAGACAGAGGGTAAGGGATGGAGAGCCAGTAAGAGCCCTAAGTCGCGATGCTTAGGTACCCCCCTTTAATGCGCAAGCGGCCGACATGAAGGAAGAAGAGGTGCCGCAGACAGGCATCAAATAACAAGCATGATGGGTCGAATGCATCGCCCAAAAATAAACGCAAGAGGGGTACATGCCGCTGGGTCTGACCCGAGCGACTTGGGGATGATGCAGCCCGAGGGGTGCCCCCAGCAAGGTAAGCTAAAAACATGAGCAAAAGGGATACACATCGCAGGGACGGACCGACGCGGCCTGGGAATGATGCAGCCCTGGGGGCGCTCCTAGCTGGAAACTAAACTTGAAAGATATCACCTAATAGTGTTGACGATGAAGGGGTGTTGAAGTAGCAGACGTAGCGGGTTGCGGGAGCCGATCTTCACGAGCCCCCAGGCCCAGGAGCCTCGGGAGGCTCCGGAGGCGCTGGTGGCTCCTCGCGAACCATCTCCATCTCCGCCAGGACTGCGGAACGCCTGGCCTCCTGAGCCTCCAGGATGCTCCTCATGAGGCGCTGGCGCACCGCAGCCGTGTTCGGCAAGCTGTAGGGCATGCGAACGTAGCTGTGGGGTGGGCCTCCACAGCGCCCCACGCGTGAGGGCCAGAAGCGCTCCTGAGGGGCGACTCGGTTGATCCCTGGGATGTCGATGCAGATGCGCAGCACACCATCCTGGCTTGGATGGGGAGCTGCGCCGGGTAAGCGGCGGCTGCCACTCATGACTCTTGACTCCTGCAACTCCTGTGTGACCTGACTGACGAACTCCTGAGGGTTTGGCCCTCCTAGCTTTGCTCCTTCCTGAGGGAAACGTGTTCTGAAACACGCCTCCAAGTGGTGCCCAAGCGCCTCCCTCGTGACCTTAGCAAGGTCGGTGGCCCGCCAGGGGGAGCCCCCGAGCCCCGCTTGAGGAGGGCGCCGGGCGCGCCTCCCTATGCGACAGAAGGAGGTGCCCCCTGAGCAGGCGCTGACCCTGAAGGGCCTGCCTCCTGAGGGATCGGGCCTGGCAATGTCTTCTTCTTCTTGGGACTGTCACTTGTACTGTATAGTACTATAGTTTTGCTGTTTCGCACGATCCATCGATACAAACCCGATTAAACAGGAAAGGGCGGAATTTTTCCCGCGCGGTAGATGATACTGGCCATGCATTTCAAAGGCAATTTTAATGTATGCAAACTGAATAATTATAAGTAACAATACGATATCTAGTAAAACTAAAAACACATATGATTTATTGTGTTAGAGTGTAGTATTAGTGCTGTATTGCATAGTTGTTAGATGTAACATGCGAGAACGTGTAGAGATGTAGTTTTGGAGGGCCTACAGAGAGAAAAGCGTAATACGGTCACCGAACTTCAGAATAAGCTGATTACGGTCACTATATATGTTTTGCAGTGATTATCCGGTCACTTGCTCAGAGTTCAGCATCGGATTGCACTTTGTTGACCGCCCAAATAGTCTGCGTGGTGCCATGTTGACTAGTTAAATTGACCATGTTCCTTGTGGGTCCCACCTGTCAGTTCGCATAGGAAAAAGGTTAGATAAACAAAAATTTACGCAGGCGCGACAAGGCTCCAACCCGTGCGTGGGAATCACCTGGTTGTGTATGTGTCTGTCAGGGCCTAATGTGTGTGCATGCACGTGTAGGTTGAGCACTTGAGCGTGAGAGTGTGTGTTGGTCGTGTGGTGTACTGGTGTGTGCATGCATGTGTGCGTGTGAGTGTTGCGTGCGTGCATGGATGCGTGTGTATGTGTGAGTGTTGCGTGCGTGCGTGGGTGCATGTGTTTGTGTGAGTGTTGCGTGGATGCAGTTCGTGTGCATGCGTGCGTGTGTGTATAATCACCAGACCAGCTCCCGTGTGTTAAAACAGACGGCTCAGCATACCAATACAAGGCCACCTTGTCTATTGTGCCCGCGGTCATGACTTCGAACCACCGTCAAAATATTTTTATTGTCGTTTGTTTTCATTCTTACTAGCAAGATGCCCGTGCGTTGCACGTAACATCAAGATGCATTTGTATGACTTGTTAATCTTGTGAGAGAAAAGGATGAACGAGGGAAGGCCTTATTTGCAAATGTGGAGAGGTGTGTGGGTACCTTTTTGCAAAATTGCCATAGCTTCTTTCCTATCCATCAGATATAAATCGGATGGCCTATATTGCAGGATGGCAGGCACACCATCATCACCAACTCTATTTTTTATAAGAGTGTATTTTATGTATTTTATGTATTTTATAAGAGTGTAGATGTAGAGTAGATACAAGTCGACAGGTGGGCATGATGGTAGTGAGATAATGTGATGCAACACTAGAGGTGCCACGTGGAGCGTTTAACTGGTCAACTAGTCATGTCATGAGCAAATACAAAGTTGTACGGTGAGCCCGTGACTGTATTAAACGGTGACCGTAATGAGTGGATTATGAAGTCCAATGTATGTATCATGCTTTCGCTTCAAATACAATGATCGTCATTGCATATATCGCGAGAGAAAGATGAAACACGTGTGAATTTTCTGGGGGCTTACTTTTCGAGGACCTGGAGATAGTTTTGTGTGCATACGTGAAAGGGGCGTACAGGGGGGGGGGTATGCGATGGAGAGAGAGATGCTCTTCGTTTCTCTTTATTATGACTAACTTTGTATATAGTATAAAAATATACAAATTCACAGTGTGGAATAAATATCATTGTGGGCACCATGCAATGCAAATTAGCGTTCGTACTCCTCCATATAACTTTGTAATGTTGTATATATGTAGAAACTCTAAAATAATTTTTTGGCCACACTTTATTCAAAAGGAATGTTGTATGCGAAATAAACGTGAAGAGAGGGCTTTTTAGATCAATGGGGTACGTGATGTAACATGTGTGAATGTGTAGTCGATGCATTTGGCGGGGCCTAGAGAGGTATGTGTGTGTATTACGTATTCGAGGGAGGCATGGATAGAGGGGCCGACGGGGGGGGGCGTGGGAGAGATAGAACGAGAAATGGGAGTGGTCTAGAGAGAGAGAGAGACGAATATGACGTCACGACAAGAGATTCCATTCCCTTGAGTGAGTATATGCAAGGGGGAGGGAATAGAGGCACCGGGAGAAATTTTCTGTGTGTGTGGTGTTTGTGTTGGTATGTGTGGGTGTGAGAAGATAATGAGACGTGAGGGTGGAGGGTGTGTCACCGCGTGAGGTTCGGTGGGTCGAGGTGAGGCCCTTCATTTGGTTCCATCCTGCGCCACATTGGTCGGCCCATGACACATTTAGGAAGACCCATGGATGACTAGTTGTACAAGACAAAGATAGCAGAATTGTGAAGGACTCTGTGTCCACTGACAAAGCCGGCTTGGATTTGTAACCCTAGGTTCTCGGACTAAGGTAACCCCTTTATCTCGGATATTACTATTCATCCAACCTAACTTTAAGGGGCATCCTACAGAATGCTCTGCTAGAATCATACTCGTCCATTAGGAAGAGAGGTGTGAGACAATGCGTGAGAGACAGGCGTAAAGATAATGTGCGTACATGAGACACGTAGGCAGGTCCATGTATATAGAAAGGGTCGATGAGGATTGTGCGTGTGTATGTTTGCGAGAGGAAGAGTGCTTGTGATAAAGGTTAGTGAAAACAGTAGTAAATGGTTACAAGAGGGAGGGAGGGTTATATCTAGAGCATGTGTGCGAGAAAGACACCTCGGGAGAGAGTGTGTGAGCATGTGTGAGAGACCACCGATGGAGAGTGAAACTACACGTAAAAGACTGCTCTACACATTGATTAAAGATATAATTGTATCCAGATATTAGGATGGGATCATGATATTTGCAATTCGCATAAGGAGCAGTCATTGATCCATCAGACATCTAGATTCTATAGAATTTGAGCATGTCTATGTTATTATTCGACACAATTGATCCACATAGTTAGTATTTTGAACTCCAGAAAATGCATCGCTTTAGCAATCGAATATAAATGTGAGTATAGTTCATGTTGTGTGTGTAAAGCACATCATACACATGAAAGTTACGCAATGGACATTATAAATAGCTACCTATGAACTAGCATACATTTGAATTCAACTTAAGGTGGTTTAAAAAAATCGAGTTCAACATGAAGTCGATTCAATTATTTGAATTTAATATCATGGCATTTGTAAACCATACCTAAATTATGGGGGCACCAATCTTTGCTCTGATTTTGTACATAATAGCATATGTAGTCGTTTTCAAAATAGATTCAAATTTAACTCCTCCATTCCAAAATAATCGTAGTTATAGGATTTTCAAGTGTCAAAATTTAAAAAAGAAGCGGATAATTTAATGAGGTTTTCAAACATACAAGGTCAAATATAACGTTGTCTATTTGGGTCAATCCTCATAGTTCAAGAGTACTCTAAACGTGAATGCTTGTGTTTCAAAATTTCGAACGAAGCGCCAAAAGAGCCTCTACTCGCCTGAAACCGCGTGAGACCAATGTTTGGTAGTACAAGGAAATTACTTTTCTAATAACTCCGACCCGTGAAACCTACCGGCCCGACGTCCAAAGTTCTAAACCGGGGTAGGTTTGTAGCTTCATCTAGACGCCACGCAACCGCCTCCGAAAAACATTCATACACAATGGCCGCCTAAGCACACATGCCCGCGGCCAAAATCGCTCCCGCCCACTATTTGGGACACCTGGGATTACCATCCTACCCCCAGCCCGCAGTAGGTCCGAAATTTAAGAGGGGGGCAAAGTTTGTACTTTCCCCAAATTTCAAACAAGCGCGTCCCATCTTCTGTTCCAAAAAGCCAAAAACAAGCGCGTCCCAGACCGGTACATGGTTCCCCCCCATCTGATTCCCCATTCGTACTCTATGGGCGCCAAAACTACCTCTCCACCAGCCGCGAAACCCCGGCATCCTCCGTCCGCCACACCATCCCACCCATCAACCGCCGCCCTCCTCCATCATGCCGGAGCCGATACCCCGACGTCGTCGTCCACCGCAACCTCAACCGCAACGCACTCCATGGCTAGTAGTTGAAGCCGAGGCCGAGCCGTCCGTACCCAAACCAGTTCAACCACGCCATCCTGCGCCTCACTGCTGCCGCTCCAACTTCGCCACCCTCCACCGCACCGGAGATGTTCCTGCTACGCCGTCCTTCGCCGCCTCGGATCTGCTTCCCCTCCGTCGACATACGGCCACGGCAACACATTCAACAATTTGGCCATGGGTTCGTCCAAGCCTGCACCCTCTAGAATATCGGTTTCCCTGGTAAAAAGAAGAAGATCGGCGCGACATGTGGAGGTGACCACACCGGCAACCGAAGAAGGTACTCCTTTTCCCTTATTCGTGCAAATCTTACGTCTCTGCTTGCACGGTATTCATCCCACAGAAGACAACATTTGACTGCTTCTTCTTGATACTAGATGTTCCTAGTAATGCACAATGCACAAGGTTTCTCCTCATATGCTATTTCACCTTAGCTAGAGGTCTGTCGCCCCCTGAATTTCAATTTCTGGCCAGTTGATTCCCAATTAACGGAAGCATTCCCCAGTGTAACAGGCTCTAGTACGACTATTACGCTGGGGAAGCAGTGCCTTGGTGTTTATCTTAGGGGCGTGTGCGGCCTAGAGCTACTGGCGCCCGATCTGGAGGTCGGCCGAGATTAAAGGGATGGCCTGGGGGCACTGCCAAGCACGACGATGGTGTGAGGTCGATGGGAGGGCGGGGCAGCGGAGGCAGGGGTCTGAGTCAGTGGTCGCTGGCGGTTCGAGAAAGATCGTCAATAGTGCGGGAGGTAGACGAAGGCCATTTGCCCGTTCCTTATAGATCAGACGGTTCATTAAAAAAATCGACTGACCTATTTATTTTTAGTCGACTGTTATCTTAGATATGACCACAGGTGGTGGTGTGCTGGAGGAGTACCTGCATTTCCTGTGCTCATATATTACAAAATCATACAGAGTAGAATCTAATTTTTTTTGCCATGCAATGTTGTAGAGCTATCATATGTCTCCTATCATTTATTTTTCAGCCACCTGCTATCTACTACTTTTATAGTGCACTAGTTCTGCACACACTTCACCCATACTCTCACTATTGTGTTTTTATGCAAGGGTATTTCAGAGTCTGCCGAAAGAGAAGCAAAAAAAGAAAAGAGAAAAGTCGTGCCAGCTTTCTACACGGCTAGGCACAACACGTTACATCGCTATAAAGGGTGCAGTGTCAGCAGATGGAGACGGTAAACGTTGCTCTGGAGTTGATGACCTCGCTCGCAATGAACCACCATCCCAGGTGCTTTCTTTAACTTCACGGTGTCATATGTGGTTGCATGTTCCATATGGTGTCTAGCTTGTATTTGAAAGGCCAAACTCGGTCTTTATTAAGATAAGGAAAGATATTTTTTACATGAACCGCCATCCTGTGAGCACCAGAAGACAAATAGCTAGTCAGGGCACTAGTCGAGCTAGTGACAAGCCCAGCAAAGACAGACATCACCTAGAAGCCAACTAAAAAGCCGCGATGGTGGCGAAGCAGCCCGCCTCCCACCAGGCTCTCAGGTCCTAGATGATCATGTTCACCACTCCAGCCGGATGTCTAGCTTGTATTGCTTCCAATTTGGTTAAATTGCATATGCTTAGCTTACACATTATACCTTTGAATATGACATGCCTTTCTATTTTTGGTACATACTAGTACATATGTGTATTAACCATGTTCTTACATCAAACTAATGTTCTTGTGTATCCCTCATCAATCACTTATGACGAGGCAGGCAGGCAAGGGGACTACTCCTCATTTAAAGAATGCAGCGTCAGCCTCCCGACATGATTCTCAAGAAACAGAAATGCTAGATGAAGATAGTGAACGTAGCTCTGTAGTTGATTACAACATTTCCCCTACACTAGCATCGCAGGTGCTTGCTGTAACTTGGCAGCATGATATGTGGTTGCATGTTGCATATGGTGTCTATATTGTAATTCTTCCAATCTGGTTAAACTGCATGTGCTAGTCTACTTAGCTTATACTCCCTCCGTCCCATAATGTAAGAAGTTTTTTTGGCACTAAATTAGTGCCAAAAAACGTCCTACATTATGGGATGGAGGGAGTACATTATACCAATTAATGTGACATGCCTTCCTGTATTTAGTACATAGTACATCTGTCTATTAAGCATGTCCTTACATAAAACTATTGTTTTTTTGTATCCTGCATCAATCAATATAACGAGACACCTTTAGTATATGCAGTGCGATATTAGTTGCATCTTTCATATGATTTATAGCATGCGCTGCTTCTAATTTGTTGAAATTCCATTTATGATGGGACGCTTTTAACTTGGCAGAGTCATATTGGTTGCATCTTTCATGTGGTGTCTAGCTTGCATTGCTTCTTATTTGCTGGAATGGTTTCTGCTTAGTTTACACAAATAGTTGTGAACATGCCATGCCGTCCTGTTTTTCGTACATATTCCATCCTGGTATCATGTGTTTGCCTTACATCAAAGTAGTGATTGTCAGTATCATGCATGAATGACTTCTGAAGAGAGAATTTTATTGCTTTTTCTTGTCGGTTTTACTTGACAATTCAAAATCAATAAAGCAGAAGGAAGTTAGCAAGGCAGCGGATAAATGTGCTCCTTGCGAACGGAGGGCCTCTACAGTTTCTACTCCTCCACACCCCAAGATGATTTCCAAGAAAACACATGCATAGACACTCAACAAAGCTGTGTTTATGATGAGCACGTCTCCCCTAGTGCAGCATCACTGGTGCTCCCTCTAACATGGCACTGTTATTTGTGGTTGCATGTTGTGTGTGATGTCTAGCTTGTATTGCTTCTAATTTTGTTGAATTCCATCTACTTACTTTACACATTATACTTGAATAAGACACGTGTTCCTGTTTCTACAACATACAATATCTGTCTATCACACCATGTTCTTACATCAAATTACAACTGTTGTGTAACCTGCAACAATCACTTATCATAAGACACATTTGACTTCAGAGTGTGATATAGGTCACATGTCACATTCTTTTCTAGCTTGTACTACTAATTTGTTGAAATGCACTTATGACGAGACAGTTTTAACTTGGTAGAGTGATATTCATTGCATCTTTCATATGGTGTCTAGCTTGCATTGCTTCTTATTTGCTGGAATGGTTTCTGCTTAGTTTACACAAACGTTTGTGAACATGCCATGCCGTCCTGTTTTTCGTACATATTCCATCCTGGTATCATGTGTTTGTCTTACATCAAAGTAGTGATTGTCAGTATCATGCATGAATGAGTTCTGAAGAGGGAATTTTGTCGGGGAAACTGATCCACGAACACCTATGGGACCGGCGGACCGAGCCCCTTTCGAGGCGGAGATCGCACGAAGAGCGGATCGAGGCGAAGCACACGTGAAGTTTACCCAGCTTCGGAGCTCTCCGGAGAGATAACATTCCTACTGCTGCATGTCTGAGTGTATTGAGTTCTTTCTCGGGAGCGCTGAGTGCTACAGTACACACTAGCTGCTAACGAGACCGAGCGTGAGTGTTTTTCTGCCTTTCAACCCCCCTCTACGTTGCGCATGGGCCTCCTTTTATATGCTAAAGGGGTCTCCGACAGGTGGCAATGTAGACAAGGGTAAAAATGGAAAAGGAATTGCGGTTGGTACAACTACCTGTACAGTGTATCATACCTAACCCTGACGGCAGGGGACAAAGGCATTAAACGCCCGTCTATGTCGCCCAAATAGTGCAAAAAGGGACCGTCAGGGACGCCACCGCTTGCCACGATGGCAATCTTGTCAGCGTCGCTTGCCACCGTGCACCGCTGGCCGCACAGCCTCTTGCCACGCGCGCCTGGAAAGGTCCCAGGGCGACACATTGGCGGATGTGCTGGAGCGCGGGTACAGAGTGGTAGTTTGCCGCGGCAAGCGCCTTGCCGCGGTCGTTGTCTTGTCACGTCCGAAAGCTTGTCGCTCACCGGGCCTCGCCGGGACGTGTGGCGCGTCGCAGCAAGTTCCTTGAGATGCCTTGGTTGGCCTTCCCGGCAAGCTCCTCTTGCCGGGGCCTTGTCTCCTTGGCTTGAATACTTTGTTCTTGACTGGCTCCAAAGGAACCATGGAGGACCTTGGCGGTCACCCGGCAAGCCTTGCCGCGGGGTGCTGCAACTGCCCGTGCACAAGTTCGGGATACTAGGGTACCCCTACTCTAGAAACCGACAGGAGCCCCCGGGCCTGGGCCACACGCGGTGCGAGTGCTGTTGGGCCAGGCCCAAAACAGGGCACGGGCACGCGCGGCCTGGGTTACGCCGTATCTCACTCTGTATCCACCGTGCCCTCCTCCAACGGCACGCGTCGAATGCGGCGTCGTGGGAGAGATCGTGGGTGGTTTCTTTATTCGGAAAGATGGAACGTCCGCCCCTCCCTCTTTATAAGCAGGGGAAATAGGGGCAGTTCGCCCATCTCCCCGGTTGCTATTCCAATCTCAAAAATCTCCGCCGCTCCCGCCTTCTTCCTAAAGCTGAAAGAGAGTAGCGCTCCACCCCCCATCGCCACCGGCACCACCAACGCCGTCGATTTCTCTCACCACCTCCGCCATGGCTCCGAAAGCCGGGAAGGTTGTGAAGTCGGCTGAGGCGCAGCGGCTCACAGCGCTGCAAAAGGAGCGGGCAACCTTCCCCCCTCAGCTCGCCGCGAAGGAGCTGAGGGAGTATTACTACCTCTTCTGGTCAACGGAGAAGCGAGCGCATTCGCGCACGAAGGTACTCTCAACTGCCGCTTCGGAACTGGCTCTGAATGGATATCCCTTCTTCGCGTTGTTCTTCTACTGCGGGCTCTGCCCGCCTTTCTCTGAGTTTTTTTGTGACATTATGAACACCTACGGGTTCCGCCTCCTTGACTTCACCCCCAACGCCGTTCTGACCATGGCAGTTTTCGCACATCTCTGCGAAAACTTTGTCGGATTCTATCCAAATGTAGCTCTTTTTCGCCACTTCTTTATGCCCAGAGTTGAGAGAGGGGAGCCTTTACCCGGCGGAATCACCTGGATCTTCAGAACTGGCAAGAAGGAAGCTTATCTGGAGGGAGAGCTCCGTAGCAAGTGGGATGAATGGAGAGCAGACTGGTGCTGGATTGTCGAGGAGAACCCACAGCCATTTACCGCCCAGCGCTAAGCCCTAGTAGCGCGCGGCAACGATTGGAGCAACGTGGCCCCGGAAGATGATAGGCTGAAGATTGCCGTCACCCGGATCCTATGCCTCAGGCTTGCCGGGCTCACCATAGGCGCCGTTGGCGTAGATTTTCTTCACCGCCGCATCGCCCCACTACAGGAGAGGAGGAGACCCGCCTGGGAGTTCCAGAATGCGGCGGATATCATGAGGCTGCGCCCGGGCCTCAACTTCAACTTCACTGTCCTGGAACTGGACACGATGCTCCTGGAACTGTTCAAGCACGATCCTCAACATCCCGAAGTGTTCAGGTTGCCGAGGGGTGTCGTTCCGCTGTGAAACAACTCCTCGCTCGACCGCATCCGTGCAATGATGCCGCTGTGCGATTCGCATGGAATTGTCCCAACTTGGCAAGAGCCTGCAGACGACGTCATGCAGGAGTTCTTTGACGGCTTGATAGAAGTGTCGGTCCGCTCTGATGAACAGAAGAGCCTTACTCGCGACACCACCGATGCGGAGATGCAGCGCATCGCCACTAGGCTGGAAGAGGCGGCGGCAGCCGCTGCCGCGGGCGAGTTTGGATTCACCGTGGAGGAGGCAGAGGCAGCAGAGGTGGCAAGCCTTGCCGAGCGAGAGGAGCTTGCCGGCAAGGGAGAGCTTGTCGGGCCTGAAGCTGAGTCAAGCGAGCCCGCCGAGGGCGCGAGCGACTCGTTGAAGATGGACTCCTCCTCTTTCTCACCTTCAGACAGCTCGTCGCAAGCGGAGCCCCCAGCTCCACCAAGAAGGCGTCTCCGCAAGGCCGGGGACGTAGCGGCGGCAGACGGGTCAACAGCCGCCGTGCCGCGCGACGCGCTCCAACGTGGCAAGCACTGTTGTCGCGGGAGCACCTCACGCCGCTGCGGCAACTGGAGCGGGGCCCTCCCGGACCACCGCTTCTGCTCCCGCCAAGCGGCTAAGGGAACCTACTCCTCCGCCTTGTCGCGCCGAAGGTGGGCCGGACTTTGACCTCTCCGCGCTCAGCTCCGACGAGGAAGAGGAAGAGTAAGATTCTTTGCTGTACTTGTAGTTCTTCAATTCTTGCTGTTTTGTCTTGTATCTGATTTGCTTTACTCTGAACCTATTCCTTTTCAGGACTCTGGCCCAGAGAGCGGTGAAGAGAGCCAAGGTCCCGGTGATTGTCATCAAGGACGAACCCACCGTGACGGCAGGGGGTGTGTCCGAGACCACCTTGCCGGACCTGGCAACTATTCCCCAAAGCAGCCCCTAGCGCAGCCCCCAGCGTAAGTATATGGTTTACTTCCTGCTGTTAGGCGCGCATGGGTGCTCTTTCTTTGCTGACATCTGACTATTGGTTTGCGTAGGAGCAGAGCAGTCTCAGCAGGAGTGCCCGGAAGCCGCTCCCGACATGCCATCTGCTTCGACTACACCGCCAAGGGAGGATTCCCCGGCAAGGGAGCGTTCTTCGGCAAGGGAGAATTTTCCGGTGAGGGAGAAGTCTCCGGCAAGGGATAGTTCTCCGGCAAGGGACAACACCAGCGACCCCCCGGTGGTGGAGACCATGACTGTAGATCCTAGTACAGGTAATCCTCTTGCTTCAAAACTTCCCTTGGGTTCTTCTTCTTCTGATTTTCTTTTTGAATATTTGCTTGACTTTTCTCCCTCTTCCGGTCATCAGGTCCATCTGCCACGGAGCCGATGGAAGCCGAGGTCGCCGGCGAGGAGAACGCGCGCGGCAATACCGACGACGCCGCTGTCACCGAAGAAGAAACCGGCGCTGATGATCCCGCCGGTGGAGAGGCCGCCAAAGCTGCCGCCGCAGAAGCTGGTGAGGGGTCCGGCGATCGCACTGACGGCCTCGAGGCCGCAGGAGCGTCAGGCGCTACGCCGACCACCGATCCCTCCACCGCTGCCGCAGCGTCAGGCTCCGAAGAGCCCCAGCCCAGCACCTATTTGAAGGCCGGCGATGGCGTCTTCATCAAGCTCCCCTGGGCGTCGAGCTCCAGGGCGCCGATCGAAGGAGAAATCTTTGATGAAGAGTTGCTCGCCTCCGCTGGGCTGACGCTGGTCGACGCGCCGAGCCTGAGGAGGAGGAGCTGTTGCGGAAGCTGTTGTCGCGCTACCGCGCCCGACAGGCCAAGCTGGTATCCCGAGAAGCGCTTGTCGTGAAGGCGGGAGTGGACATCGAGAAGCGCGCGGAGGGGCTCCGGGGCCTCAACCAGGAAGCTCTCCGGTCCCTGGCAGAGGAGCGGGAGCAACTCGCCGAGGAGCGGAAAGCCTTCCTCCTCGAGAAGGCTGAAGTTGAAGAGCAACAGCGGCTTGCTGCCAAGAAGCTGTCTGCGCAGGAAGGCGAGTTGGCGCAGCGGAAGGTTAACCTTGACAGCCACGAGGAGGAGCTTGCCGCGCGCGAGCAAACATTCGGCGGGGCTCTCAAGTAAGCAGAGGATGCTGCCGCAGCTGCCGAGGCCGCCAAGAAGGAGCTGGAGACGAAGGTGGCGCAGCTGGAGGCCGATCCCAAGGTGAGCGCCGAGGAGCTTGCTGCGCTCAAGCGTGAGCGCGAGAAGGACGCGTACACCCTTGGCGAGATGCAGGGTCATCTTGTCGAGAGGAGCAAGGAGCTTAGCGCCGCCAAGGACTCCAATGCAGATCCTGAGTTGAAGCTGACTACTTTGACCAAGACGCTGGACGGCGCCAGGGAGCAGGAGGTGGCCTTGAAGGAGAAGATCAAGGCCGACGAGGCGCTGCTGGCAAGTGCTGCTGCCGCCCAGAACGCTTTTAGGGAGAATGTGGAGCACTGGACCGAGAGTCTCGTGGATGTTGCCGCAGCCATCGACAGCGAGCTGGCGCAGCTGGGGATGGAGGATCTCGGGTATTCCTCCGATGAGCACCTCCAACCCAGCGCCAAGCTCAGCTTGTTCTTCAAAGGCGTGGCGATGGCCCTCCAGCGACTCCGGGAGAGGATCCCAAAGTAGCTGGCCGACGAGTCGCGCAAGATCTGCGCGGGAGCTCTTCAAAAGGTGCTGGTGAAGGTGGCCTTCCGCAACCCAGGCCTCAACCTCACCAACGTCCTCAGGACCTTGCCGCCGGATGCTGATCTGGAAGCGCTCAAGACCCTTGTCGCACCCATTGTGTACAAGGTGAGTGGGATCAAGAGGGTTGAGGGCGATCGCGTAGATTAGGCCGCCCGTTTTCTCTTTTTCTTGTCGCTGCTGGTCATGTTATGAGAACAATCTGTTAGAGCTGCGACAAGCTATCTTGTAATATGACTCTATTTTGGGTAGTGATTGCTATGTTATTTCCTTTACTTGATTCCTTCCTTTGTATGTTTTTGCCCTACGCTTTTAGGGAACTTGTCGGCGCAGGCACCTTAGCCGCGAGCGCTGAGTGCGGGACGTCAGCAGCCTGCTGGCGGTGCCGCTACCTACAAGAAACCTTGTCGCAACTAGTCGCAGCTCACTTAAGTTGTTGAGCGGACTCGAAACAAAGTAAGGGCGCAACTAGCTACGAGTTGGTTCCTCCGCGCACAGGTTTTCCATACAAAGCACGGTCGTTCGAGGAAGATAACTTAAAATTTTTAAAACTGATTGCTCAAACTTTAGCAACTTAGCTTTTCTATCATTTGCTTCCCGGTAAGGCGAAACTTCCTCGCACGATGCTTGGTCCACACCATTATCTTCTCCTTTCCCCTCGGCAAACTTGTGGGCGAGGGAACCTTCTTTTCTTTGAGAAAGAGAAAGAAGAGAAAATAAAGATATGGAGCCTTACGGCTCGTTATTGCTTACCGGGGGTAGGCGCTGCACAAAGTGTCAGATAACGCATGCAAAGTAGAAAGCATGAAATTGACAAGATGTGCGGAGCACATGAGCTTTACTTATGCACGGGGTCTGCACCCGGCTTCGTACAAAGGATTATGTGCAACATCGGCAAGACTTGTACAAAAGGTGGTTGCCGGAACAGGTTCCGGCAACCGCGCCCTATGGGTAAAACTTATGAAGATGCTCAATGTTCCAGGAGTTGCTCACCGGAATGCCATCTTCGGTCTCAAGGCGGACAGCGCCAGGCCTAGTGACTCGTTTCACCCGGTAAGGGCCTTCCCACTTCGGCGTCAACTTGTTGGAATTCTTGGCGGACTGAACGCGCCGAAGAACAAGGTCGCCTTCCTTGAGACTTCTGGCATTAACTTTGCGGCTATGGTAGCGGCGCAAAGCTTGCTGGTATCGAGCAGCTCGTACAGCGGCCTGAAGACGGTCCTCCTCAAGGAGCAGCGCATCATCTTGTCGCAACTGCTCTTGCTCAAGCTCATCATAAGCAAGCACTCGAGGTGACCCGTATACGAGTTCCATGGGGAGAACTGCCTCTGCTCCATAGACTAGAGCGAAAGGTGTCTGGCCAGTGGCTCAATTTGGCGTCATCCTGATCGACCAAAGAACCACCGGCAGCTCCTCAATCCAGTTCTTTCCGCACTTGCGCAGCCTGTCGAAAGTCCTGGTCTTGAGTCCGTGTAGCACTTCAGCATTTGCCCTCTCCGCTTGACCGTTACTTCTCGGATGAGCAACAAAAGCGAAGCAGACCTTGGCGCCAAGATCTTGGACGTACTGCCTGAAGGTGCGGCTCATGAATTGTGTGCCGTTGTCGGTGATGATCCTGTTAGGGATCCCGAAGCGGCAAACAATCGACCTGAAAAACTTGACTGCTGACTGTGCTATCACCTTCCTCACTGCTTCCACTTCCGGCCACTTTGTGAACTTGTCGATTGCAACCTACAAGTACTCAAAGCCCCCGACAGCTCGAGGAAAGGGGCCGAGGATGTCGAGCCCCCAGACTGAAAATGGCCAGGATAAAGGGATCGTCTGGAGATCTTGAGCTGGCTGGTGTATCTGCTTGGAATGGAACTGGCACGCTTCACACTTGGTTACTTGTGCAGTTGCATCCTCGAGGGCTGTCGGCCAAAAGAAACCTTGCCGGAACGCTTTGCCGGCAAGTGCTCTAGCGCCAATGTGGTGACCACATATGCCTCCATGTATCTCTGCCAACAGCTTTTGTCCATCTTCCTGGTGAATAAACTTCAATTTCACGACATTGAATCTTCTTCTGTACAGTGTGTTGTCGACAAACTGGTACATACTTGACTGCTGGGCTACTCTTTCCGCTTCTTCTTGCTCTTCGGGAAGTTCTCCTGTCTGAAGGAAACGGACAATCTGTTGTGCCCATGCTGGAGCTTGCGGCTCGACAACAAGGACTAAAGGCACATCTGCTGCTGCGGGAACATCCGCTTCTACGGCGAGAACCTGCGGCTCAGCCGGAGCTTGACGTTCCCCGGCAAGCTTGCCGGAGCAAAACTTGTCGGGAGCGTCTGCTTCAACGGAACAAACCCTAGGGCTTGCCGGAGCAGACTGCTCCTCAGCACCCTTAGTGTTGATTTTGAGGACCTTCTTGGCGGCGGCTTCGGGGAGCTCTGCCGGAAAATAGCCACCAGAAATCAACTTCCTCTTCTTGCTCTGCCCAGTTGATGGCGTTATAGACGGTCGAGTCAGTTTGAGCACAAAGATCCCTGGTTCCACAGGTAACTTAAGTGCGGCGCACTTCGACAGGCCATCGGCAGTGTCGTTCTGAGCTCTTGGAACATGTTCCATCTGTAGGCCGTCAAAGTGCTCTTCTAGCTTTCTCACTTCATCAACGTAAGCTTCCATCAACGGACTCTGGTAATTCTTGTTCACTTGGCAGACGACAAGCTGTGAGTCACCCCTGACAATGAGCTTCTTGATCCCAAGGTCTGCTGCGATCCTGAGACCGGCAAGCAAACCTTCCTACTCTGCGGTATTGTTCGTTGCTTGCTCCTTGGGAAAGTGCATCTGGACTACGTACTTGAGGTGCTCTCCGGTGGGTGCAACAAGTAGCACGCCCGCACCGGCGCCTTACAGCGAGAAGGCACCATCAAAGTACATCTGCCACTCTTTGCTTGCTTCCTTGACGGGGATGCTTGTTTCTGGAATTTCTTCATCTTGTGTTGGCGTCCATTCTGCTATGAACTCCGCCAATGCTCTGCTTTGGATAATTGAAGTGCTCTTAAACTTGAGGCCAAAGCTTGACAGTTCCAGTGCCCACTCGACAATCCTGCCTGTTGCTTCTGGAATTTACAGTATCCTCTTCAGCGGAAAATGAGTGACGACTGTGATCTCATGTGCTTGGAAGTAATGGCGCAGCTTTCTCGAGGCCATGAGAATGCCGAAAAGCAATTTCTGCACACCAGAGTACCTTGACCTAGCCCCCTGCAGAAGGGAACTGACAAAGTAAACTGGGCGCTGCACCATTCTTTTCTGCATCTTCTCATGCGCCTGCGCAAATTCATCTTTGTCGGGACCAGAGCTTGCCGGTGAAGTCCCCTGCTTGTCGCTGGATGCATCTGCCGTGGTTGCTGGCTCATCATCCGCCTCCCTCTCCGCTACTAACGCAACACTAACCACTTGATTGGTTGCCGCTATATATAGCAGCAACTTCTCTTGTGGCTTAGGTGCGACAAGTGTTGGAGTGGAGGACAAGTATCTCTTTAAGTCCTGCAGTGCAGCCTCCGCTTCCGGAGTCCATTTCATTGGACCTGCCTTTTTCAATATTTTGAAAAATGGCAGGGCGCGCTCAGCAGACCTAGAGATAAACCTGCTGAGAGCAGCTACGCAACCGGCAAGTCTTCGTACATCCTTGACGCGCTTTGGTGTTTCAATCTGCTCAATGGCCTTGATCTTGTCGGGATTGGCTTCAATTCCCCGCTGAGACACGAAGAACCCGAGAAGCTTGCCGAAGGGGACTCCAAACACACACTTCTCGGGGTTAAGCTTGAGGTTGATCTTGCGCAGATTTGCAAAGGTTTCGTCTAAATCTTGAATCAGAGTCACCTTGTCCTTGCTCTTGACCACTATGTCATCCATGTAGGCTTCCACATTTCTGTGTATTTGCGGCTCAAAAGCGTCATGGACTACCCTTGCAAATGTTGAACCAGCATTCTTTAAACTGAAAGGCATCTGTACGAAACAGTATGTGCCACATGGGGTGATGAATGCGGTCTTGTCCTCATCCTCTTCTGCCATGAAGATCTGATGGTATCCTGAGTATGCATCAAGAAATGAAAGCAAGTCACATACTGCCGTGGAGTTAACAATCTGGTTGATGCGCGGCAAGGGAAATGGCTCTTTGGGACAAGCTTTATTGACATCGGTAAAGTTGATACAAAGCCTCCATTTCCCGTTTGCCTTGCGCACGACTACAGGGTTGGCCAACCACGTAGGATGGAGCACTCCTCTGACAAGGCCTGCTGCTTCCAATTTCTTGATTTCTTCTGCGATGAATTCTTTGCGCTCCACTGCCTGTTTCCTGACTTTCTGCTTGACGGGCCGCGCATGAGGACAAACGGAAAGATGGTGCTCGATTACTTTCCTGGGAACACCGGGGATGTTAGATGGTTGCCACGCAAATACGTCGACGTTCGCCCGCAGGAAAGCAACGAGCGCGCTTTCCTATTTAGGGTCGAGAGTGGCACTGATGGTGAAGGTACCACCAGTGCCATCTTCCTTGGCGGACACCTTCTTGGTCTCTGGTGGAGCTGCCATTGTCTTCTTACACTTGCCGGTGGAGCTCGATGGTGCGTCCTCGACGGTAGCGCAGCACTCCGAAGAGGTGCGCTTGCCGGAGTGGGCATCAGAACTCTTGCCGGACTTGGTCTTCTTCTTCGCCCCGGGAGCTTCAACGGCAAGTGACTTGCGATCTGTTGCGGCTGCTGCTTCCCGGTAGATCTTGTCGGCACAGATAAGAGCATCCTTCTTGTCGCCAGGGACAGAGATGACACTTATCGGGCCTGGCATCTTCAGCATGTTGTATGCATAGTGAGAGGCTACCATGAATTTGGCGAGTGCTGGATGGCCGAGTATCCCATTGTAAGGCAATGGAAAGTCAGCAACATCAAAAGTGACCCTCTCAGTCCTGAAGTTCAACTCGCTGCCAAATGTCACCGGCAATGTGATCTTTCCCTTCGGCTTGCTCCTTCCTGGATTGATTCCTTGGAATGTGCCGGTCTCTTCGAGCTCGCCATCAGGGATCTGGAGTTTCTGGAGTACCGCGGAGGAGATCAGGTTCAAGCCGGCCCCGCCGTCAACTAGCATCTTAGTGACCTTGAGGTTGCGGATAGTTGGTGAAACCAACATCGGCAAGCACCCGACCGCAGTTATGCGATCAGGGTGGTCCTCAATATCAAAGATGATAGGCGTGCTGGACCATTTCAGAGGCTTGCGTGACTCGACGGGTGGTTCTGTCGCATTGACTTCTCGCACCCACTGCTTGAGCTGGCGGTGTGAAGTATGTAGAGAAGCACCGCCGTCAACGCACAGGACCTCTGTGGCTTTCTGGAACTCCTGCTCATCGGTCTCGTCATCAGCCATATCTCCATCGTCGTCGTCATCTTCATCCTTGTCGCGGCCGCGGGGAGGTCTATCTCCTTGCCGCTGCTTGGCCTTGCCGCGGCGTCCTCCTCGGCCGGGGCGTTTCTTGCCGGCTCCTCCAGCACCTTCCTGGGCCTTCTCCTTGTCGCGTCGCTCGTATTCAGCCTTTTGCTGCTCGACAAGCTGCTCGACCTTCTTGCAGCTCTGGAGGTCATGGCCCTTGGTGCGGTGGATCTTGTAGTACTCCTTGTTGGTATCGTCCTGCTTGTCGGCGACCGCCACAGCCTAGTAGTTGATACCTGCGGCAATCTCCTTGCCGGAGCTACCAGCTTTGGCTTTCTTGGCGCCACCTCCGTTGCCGGACTGCTCAATGACTAGCACATCTTTGCCTTTCTTCTTCCTGTTGTTCCGCCGCCGGTTTTTCTTTGCCGGGGCAGCCTCCTCACTATCAGATCCTCCTGCTTCTGTATTCTCTCTGGGGAGTTTCCTCCCTTCCTCAGCACGTGCACACTTGTCGGCCAGGGCATATAGCTCACCGACGTCTCTGATCTTGCACATCGCCATCTCCTCCCGCATCCTGCGGTTTCGCACGTTCTGATGGAACGCGGTGATTACCGCGGTAGGGTGGACATCTGGGATGTTGTGTTGTACGCGGCTGAATCTCTGAATGTACTTGCGCAGGGGCTCTCCTTCCTTCTGGGCGAGCAGATGAAGGTCGCTCTCTTGGCCATGAGGCTTGTGGCCACCTGTAAAGGCGCCGACAAACTGATGGCATAGGTCTGCCGAGGAGGATATGGAGTTGTTCGGCAAGTGCATGAGCCAGGATCTGACATTGGGCTTGAGCACCAACGGGAAGTAGTTGGCCAGGATCTTGTCATCCCGCCCCCTGGCAGCTTGCACCGCGATGGTGTAGATGCTGAGGAACTCCGACGGATGCGACTTGCCGTCGTACTTCTCTGGTACGTCTGGCTTGAAATTCTTCGTGCTGGGCCACTGGACTTGCCGCAGCTCACGAGTGAACGCAGGGCAACCTACCGCGTACGGTAAGTCGCCTGGTTCCCCTGGTGCATGCATGTCGACAGAGGGCCCAGCGCGCTGGTCTGATTGACGCCGCGCTTCTCTTCGGCGCTCGATGCGAGTACGAGCGTCTTCTTGCTATCGTTCGTGAAGAACTTGGCGCTGATCGTGACGTGCTCGTGGATCTGATGATGCGGTGGAGTCGCTGTCGAGGTGGATCCGGCGAGTCGGCGATCTTGGCCTTCGGGGTGGAGAGTGCATGGTGGTTGCACCCCCACTGGTTTCGTCGCCATCGGCTCGTGCCTGGCAGTCCTGCCGCGGCAGCGATGTACTCGGCTGCCGCGGAGTGTCGCCGTTGGCGAAGCCGATGAGACTCTGAATGGTGGCCCTCCATTCATCGATCTTGTCTGCCGTTGGAGGGTAATCCAGGAGCAGTTGAGCTCGCGCCAAAGCTTCTGCTGGAGTGGTGGGCGGCAGTGGCGAACGGCGCGAGGAGCGGGATATGCTCGGACTTCTAACTATGTTAGAAGGAGCAGTATCCCGTCTAGGCGACCGTGTCTCGCTCGTGCCAGCATGTTGGCGTGCATGCTGGTCTTGAGCACCCCGAGATCCACCAGCTCGATCTTGGTCCAACGAACGTATGGCCCTGCGAATACCATGACGCTGTCGGTCCTGCGCCTCCTGAGATGGGCGCGGTGCATGTACGGACGCCGAGGTCTACGCAACCTTGTCCTTGGACCTGGCAGCACCGTGAGCTCCCTCGTCGATGCCCGTTCTTCCGCCGGTGTCTACCCCACCACCCGATTGCTCCGATGGTGGTGGGATCGACGTGGACGGAACAGCAGCCGCTGAAGCCTTCTTCTTCGGTGGCATGTCGATGAAGAAGATGAAGATCTAGCTCGTGTGAACGCCGGATCAGGTTCACACAACCTCGACGCCCCCTACCTGGCGCGCCAAAGATGTCGGGGAAACTGATCCACGGTCACCTATGGGACCGGCGGACCGAGCCCCTTTCGGTTCGGCGGGGGGCGGAGATCGCACGAAGAGCGGATCGAGGCGAAGCACACGAGCAGTTTACCCAGCTTCGGAGCTCTCTGGAGAGATAACACTCCTACTGCTGCATGTCTGAGTGTATTGAGTTCTTGCTCGAGAGCACCGAGTGCTACAGTACACACTAGCTGCTAACGAGACCGAGCATGAGTGTTTTTCTGCCTTCCAACCCCCCTCTACGTTGCACATGGGCCTCCTTTTATATGCTAAAGGGGTCTCCGACAGGTGGCAACGTAGACAAGGGTAAAAATGGAAAAGGAATTGCGGTTGGTACAACTACCTGTACAGTGTATCATACCTAACCCTGACAGCAGGGGACAAAGGCATTAAACGCCCGTCTACGTCGCCCAAATAGTGCAAAAAGGGACCGTCAGGGACGCCACCGCTTGCCACGATGGCAATCTTGTCAGCGTCGCTTGCCACCGCGCACCGCTGGCCGCACAGCCTCTTGCCACGCGCGCCTGTAAAGGTCCCAGGGCGACACGTTGGTGGATGTGCTGGAGCGCGGGTACAGAGTGGTAGTTTGCCACGGCAAGCGCCCTGCCGCGGTCGTTGTCTTGTCGCGTCCGGAAGCTTGTCGCTCACCGGGCCTCGCCGGGACGCGTGGCGCGTCGTGGCAAGTTCCTTGAGATGCCTTGGTTGGCCTTCCCGGCAAGCTCCTCTTGCCGGGGCCTTGTCTCCTTGGCTTGAATACTTTGTTCTTGAATGGCTCCAAAGGAACCACGGAGGACCTTGGCGGTCACCTGGCAAGCCTTGCCGCGGGGTGCTGCAACTGCCCGTGCACAAGTTCGGGACACTAGGGTACCCCTACTCTAGTACACCGACAAATTTTATTGCTTTTTCTTGTCGGTTTTACTAGACAATTCAAAATCAATAAAGCGGAAGGAAGTTAGCAAGGCAGCGGATAAAGGTGCTCCTTCCGAACGGAGGGCCTCTACAGTTTCTACTCCTCCACACCCCAAGATGATTTCCAAGACAACACATGCATAGGCACTCAACAAAGATGTGTTTATGATGAGCACGTCTCCCCTAGTGCAGCATCACTGGTGCTCCCTCTAACTTGGCACTGTTATATGTGGTTGCATGTTATGTGTGATGTCTAGCTTGTATTGCTTCTAATTTTGTTGAATTCCATCTGCTTACTTTACACATTATACTTGAATAAGACACGTGTTCCGGTTTCTAGAACATACAATATCTGTCTATCACACCATGTTCTTACATCAAATTACTACTGTTGTGTAACCTGCAACAATCACTTATCATAAGACATGTTTGACTTCGGAGTGTGATATAGGTTACATCTCACATTCTTTTCTAGCTTGTACTACTAATTTGTTGAAATGGCACTTATGACAAGACAATTTTAACTTGGTAGAGTGATATTCGTTGCATCTTTCATATGGTGTCTAGCTTTCATTGCTTCTAATTTGTTGAAATGCCTTCTCCTTAGTTTACACATCATAAGCTATGAATATGCAATGCTGTGAATATGCAATGGCACTAATGACGAGAAGCCTCTAACATGGTAGTGTGATGTTGTTTGCATCTTGCATATGATTTATTTCTTGTATTGCTTCACATTTGTTTAAACGACATTTATGATGAGACAATGTTAACTTGGCAGAGCGATATTTGTAGCATCTTTCATATGGTGTCTACCTTCCATTGCATTGCTTCTAATTTGGTGAAATGTCTTCTTCTTAGTTTACACATCAGAGTTTTGGTTATCTCTTCCATGCTGTTTTTCATACATATTACATCCTCCTATCATGTGGTTTTCTAACATCAAAGTTCAGTTCGTCTGCATCACGCATCAATTTGTTCTGAAGAACTAAATTGTTATTCGTTTTTCTTGTCGGCTTGAATTAACATGGCATAGAGAAAGAGGAAGAAACACAGAATGGCAAGGAATGAGAAGCGGATGAATCCTGCAGATTCTGCTCATACTGATGGTGCAATAGAAGGTGAAAGTCCAGCGGAAAATTCTACAAACACGACATCCCATGCTACACGAGCTGCAAAAAAATCCAAATAGAAACAAATAGTTGCCACCAAACAAGCAGAGACAGACCTAGTTCTCGCAACACCTACCTCAGTACTACCAGCTGCACGACTTACTCGTGCGTCAACTGAGCTAGCAGTACGTTCCCAAGCTCCCTTGCCACCTGACACTACTTCCCAAGCACTCTTGACACAATACAAGTTGGCAATATCAGATGAACCTTGTGAGCTTCAACAGCAAGAAGGTAGTTGCTGGAGTCAAGTTATAGCTGCATGCTTCTTTATATGTAGTCTCACAGTTTGATGTACACTAACACTTCCTATGTTCGTTGTTGGACTAGCACCTAGGCGCAAGAGGAAATAAACATCATGGATAATGCTCGATAGGTTAACTAAATCTAGAGGAGGAAGAATGGAGATCCGTTTTGAGGCAGGTTTAAAAAGGCCACGTGATGCTACAGAGTCAGCCAAGTTAGTATCGGAGGCAGCAGTTGTCGTTAGGTGTCATGTACTATCCTCCCAACATGGATTCAGTACAGGAATGACAAAGCCGAAACCCAGTTCAACACCTTCCTCGGCCATTTATCTATAAGTATGGTTTTGTATGGAAACTAGTAATATTGTCTTGATCTGTCCCATACTTTCTAGGTTGCTGATAATGAGACTCCCATAATTTTCAACAGATGAGGTTCAAGTTGGATATCCAAGATGATGCAACCAGACAAGCTTGCACCCATGTTTTCAAGTCTGCTCTATGACAGTATCGGTATAACTTGAGGAAAACTTACTTTGAAGGCAAGGCTAACAGTGAACTTTCCCAAACATCTCCAGTGGAAAATATATCGGATGAAGATTGGAGGGGCCTTGTTAAACAGTGGTTTGATCCGAAGTATCAAGTACATTATATATATGTGATCAGATCACATGTTGAAGTCCTATTTACGCATGTGCCACACAAATCTATCTTCTTGTAGGTGAACTGTTCAAAGAACAAGGCCAAACACACGAAAGTGAAATTCCAACAGACGACAGGATCTCGTAGCTATATTGCACACTGCGAGGCTCTTGTAATTAGCTGCTGTTTCACTCTTTTCGCTGTACCATATTATCAAATCTATATTGACTTGTTTGAAATGCAGAGGAAAGCCCGC
This sequence comes from Triticum aestivum, assembly GCF_018294505.1. NCBI lineage: Eukaryota > Viridiplantae > Streptophyta > Magnoliopsida > Poales > Poaceae > Triticum > Triticum aestivum. The sequence continues at coordinate 387,342,719 of NC_057813.1, forward strand.
AAGGACCAAAAAGTACCTAAACCAAATGTTGTGGAAATCTTCAAGGACTGTCACACTAGCAAGAAGAAGGGCATGACTACACCAGTCAAAGCCGCTGTTGTAAGTCCTTAATCCTCATGCCTTTTAACTACTACTTACTCTGACTTGTGCCTTGAACTGCATGGTTTGCACCCAATGTCTATTACTCTTTTCAATTTTATACACAATTGTCTTAGCGTATCATCGCACCTTACAAGGTTTAAAAGAGAGGAGTGATGTTCCTTTGATCTTGATCCGTAATCTAGTTCCGTGCTGGACTTGCCCACACAACCTTACAATTGCCTGTTTGTCTGTTCTCAGTTGTTTTGTGATATGAATGATGTCATACTATGCTTACTGTATTATAAACTTCGTCTCTTTATCCTTAGCCCTCAATACAATGTGAAGAAATAGACAATACATTAGCGATGGTACATGGTCATATGTTTGGAGCCTGGTTTTATTATGTACTTTGCAATAAAATACAACTAATATTTTACATGGATTAACCAGAATAAGTTCTGTATATAGACCAAAGCTATTTTGTTTGGTTTTGCTGCCTCCTTAATATCTTCTGTTCTGGTACTACTAATGTAAAACCTCAACTTTTCAGCGAGCTATGGAAAAAATGGTGGAACCGCCACCTTCTGAAGGTGGCGAGGCAACTATAACCGCAATGTCAGCTCTTGCTGTAGTGGGTCAGTACCTGTCCACTAACAGTGCCAAAAGCACGTTCCTGCATAATACTGGGTTGGTTGTTAAGGCAATATCGTCCAAACTGCCTCATGATCAAGATATGCCAGCTCAAAGCAATGTTGTATCTGCGCTCCAGACACAAGTCCATTCCCTAACAGAGGCCCTTTGTGAAACAAGGAGAAACATTGCTCAATGTCGTCAAGATATGCATGGTTTTGAAACCAGACTATCAGACATTTGCTATGTTGTTCAGGAGCCTAGGGGAAATGAAGGCGAGGGTTATGGTACTCCATCGGATAATACAGCATGAAAACGTAATAGTCAGGTCAAATGAACCGAGCTTCTGAACTTCTGGTGGTGCATTTATCTGCTAGACTGTTAAGTTTTATGCCAACCTTCCTTTTGTTATATAGTTGTAATTTGTTTTGGTGCGATACAAAATTTATTCTTAATGTGCAGCCACCGGCTGAAGAAAACAGCAAGCCATTTTTGTATAGTGTAGGGTGTTCCCTATATTTGCACCGATGGCGATCTTTGATGCCGAGTGGATGTAATCTGTGCAATCGCCTTAATAGCCTAGCGTTAGTTTCGGCCTTATTTATTTCCTAGTCTTCTTTTTCCCTGGTTTGCTAGTGGCCGCAACTACCATGGGCCATATACGGGCCGTAAGATCCATGGGTCTCCTACGGGCCGTCGATAAATGGGCCTGTAATCGGTGGGCCTCGGGCCGTCGATAAATGGGCCTATAATCGGTGGGCCTCGGGCCGTCGGATAAATGGGTCTACATGGGCCATAATCGGGCGTAATTGGTATCGGCCCAACACGGTAACGGGCCGTTAACAGGCCGTAGGACTGCAAAGGCTTAATTCTGTCACGGGCATAATGGGTCGTTAATGGGCCAGAATATAGGACGGGCTAGAAACGGCGCAACGGGTTAACAGGCCAGAAACGGGCCGACTCTTGCCATGGGACGAATTTGGCTCATTAGGGTAACAAGCCGGTAATGGGCCGACTCTTGCCATGGGTCAAATTTGGCCCATTTGGGGAACATGCCAGTAACGAGCCGACTCTTGCTATGGGCCAAATTTGGCCCATTAGGGGAACAGGCTAGTAATGGGCCAAAAGTAATCGAGGGCCGAAAAGGAGCCCAAGAACTTATGGGCCATCAATAGGCCGAAAGCTAACACGGGCTGGAAACGGCCCATGTAAATCACGGGCCGTTAACGGGTACAAAGAAAATTATTGTCCATTATGGGCTAGAATCACTGTGGGCCTGTAAAGGGCTGAAAGATACGAAGGCCTCATATGGGCCGAAAGACGTCGTGGGCCATACATGGGCCGAAAGTGAAATGGGCTGGTGTTATATTCGACGGCCCACATGATGTTGTTGGGCCGATTTCCTTAAGGGCCTAATGGGCCGTGAGTTAACGGGCCGTAAAATGGGCTATTTGCGAAGAGACCGTTAACAGGCTTTTCATGGGCCAGCCCGTTAACTTTTGACCAAGTCAAACGGGCCGGCTTTGTAAGCTAAATGGGTCAGTGGTGGGTCATGGCACGTGTCGACATATCATAGGCACCTATCTGACCCACTGACGAGCTGACACGTGTTTCGTCCGGCCAATAAGAATTTTACACATGGAAATTTCCAATTGGTTGGGGCTGTTAACGGGTTATCGGATCCAAAACCCGACCAGGTAGCTTAACGGCATTCCGTTATGGTGGATGCCACGTGTCGGTCACCCTTGACGAAAGCACTTCTGTGACGCGCGATTTATTCTCATGGAAGTGGACACTTCCGTGATGATAATTTTGGTAATGTCATGGAACACTTCTACGACAGCACAAGTATGACTATCTTGATTCTGTCATAAAATCGTCATGGATGTACATGCATGACAAAAAACGCAACCTACTGTGACAAACACATATCATCACAGAAGTGCATTTTTTTTGTAGTGATATGAGCAACGGGAGCCGTTGGATCCAAGATGCAGCGGCACACACGAGGCCTGCATGTTTTTTTTTGCAAAAATAACCTTGGAGACTTCGGAAATTGCACATAATTACAAAGACTACTCCCAAGCCATTGGATCTCAGTTCCAACGATGTAAAAACTCGTATCACCATAGCATCTAAGTTGCGGGGTGGATGTGATATTCAATGCCGCTGTCATTTTTGTTCCTAAAATTGCAAAAATATGTGTAACTCGTGCCATTACTTGTCTGTCCGTGCAAAGTGTTTGTTCAAAAAAATCATTCTACACTGAAATATCGGGACAACACACGGGGGTCCCACTTGTCATTGATCAAATTTGGACCTAAAACTAACAAATCTGAAAGACGAGATTCGTATTGGCAACCTGGACTACAAAGCGTAAGTCGATAGCCTGAGACAACAACGGTTGTTTGCTTTGTCCCATAACTTGATTTTATACAGTATTACGTTGAGTAGACTAGAGGGAGAGGCTCGTCAACACGTGCATGACCGTTGACTCACTTACTGGTGGGTCCCAGGTCTGCGATCTCTCTCTCCTCTCCATCGTCTAACCTTTAGACACACGGGCACACACTAAGAGCGGCGCTAGCTTGCCGTGGTTTTATTATAACTAAAAAAGCTTGGAAAATAGAAGAACCGCCTAGAACAAGACACATTGTGGCTGGTCGAGACAGAGCTAACCACACCTGTCTTCCGTGCCACATTGGCATGATGAAGCTGTGTGGCTAGTGGGGTGTTTTCGACCTACTGGCTGGGTCCCGAGGTTGAACCATAGGTAGTACGTCCAATACAGTATATTTTTACACCCACATTTTTCCTCTGTGCCAAGACGTGGCACACCCTACTGCGCGGTTTCGGGGTCCTCCCAGGTGGTGCACACATATTTTTTCCTTACCGAGACGTGGGATGCCCTACCACGCGTTTTATAGGTCCTCCTCGGTCATAGCACCAAAGCAAGTAAATGAGTCGTCAAATCACGAAAGACCACCTTTCCTGCCGGCTACATCAATGAAGCACGGTGGCTAGCTAGTTGGGCTAGTGCGACCGATTAGCTAGGCCGCCGCCACATTTGTTTTTTCACCCCTTTTTTTATCTCCTTGCCGGTAGGTAAATTTAAATATCTACCACGGCATTGCTCTGGTCTTTGGTGGCGGCAGGCATGGCAGGATTTTTAATTTTTTTGATATGGGAGTAGGCGCGGCGGGATTTTTAATTTTTTTCATTGACGGGAGCAGGCGCGGCAGCAATTAGTCACGATAACTCAGCCTATAAAACCCACCGGTCCCTGATGTGAAAAGTCCTCGACTGGTGTTTTCCCATGGTGAAAACCAAAAGATTCACCTCGCTGCTCGGCTTGCTCCCTCCGCCTTCCCGTAGATTGCATTGCCTTTCAGCCGTTTCGCCCCCTTTGCTTCTACCTGGTTCCATGGCGGCGCACCAGATCATGGAGTCTGAGGTGAGGCGCCTGACACAGGAGTTCCAGGCCAAGGATGCGGAGCTCAGGGCCAAGGACGTGGATCTCCGTGAGCTCAAGGAGGATAGGAGTCCCATGCTCCTCCTTTATGTGCGGGAGTTCACAGAGCTTCAAAAGCGGCATTCATCCACCACAAAGATGCTCGAGGCATTGGCGGTGTTGCTGCAGAAAGCAGGAGATATGATAGGCGGTCAGGCGAGCCGGCTGGAGCACGAGCGGGCCGATCATGACGAGGTCCAGGATCGCCTTAGCCACTTGGTGGACCATGTTGCCACGCACGTGTTGCGGCTATGTGATGCCTACCGTCATGCCAGTGCGACCATGCTGGTCGTCGGGCTAAACCCATTCGACCATCCTGTTGACTTCAACGAGCTGCGGCTTCCTAACCTGGTCTCCATCTTCACCTATATTTCCGAGGTGCTGAGCCGTCTTCGCGCGATGGTTGGGGCGGAGCTGGACAAGGAGGGGTTACGGGCTGCCATTTCCGTTGTCGGGCGAATCCTCTTAGGGCTACGTCACTGTAATCCATTCGTGCCATTGGACGCCGTCTTTGATGAGCTGGCTCCCGTCGACCGGGAGCGAGCTCTGTGGGCGGTGGCATCCTGCATCACCAATGTCGTGCGCCTCGAGAAGCTGAGGGACTTCGGTGGTGTTTAGGCATCCTCTGCATGGGCATGTCCATGTCTCAGTGCAACATGACCATTGGATCAAACTCAGACGATGTAGATCAGTCACTGTAGCACAAAGCGTGTGGGTGTGTTTGGTTGCATTCTCATCTCAATATAGTTGTTCCCTCTTCGTGCATGCTCATCTCAGCACCCCTCTTAATGCATGCTCCTAGTGTATTTGTGTTAACCTACTAGTGTGGACTCATGCACCCTTCATGCACTCTGCCAAACACCCAAAAGTGGGTCGAGAAGGGAACTTTTGCACCCATCCCATGCACCTTCATACACCCTGCCTAACACTGATTCGTGGTTCATATGGTTCATCTTACGTGGAGTACTGTAGCACCGTACTCTCCATGCGTTGTAGACCTAGTTCTGTTAACATAGATCTCATCGTTCATTCTGGACCGGACAGTCAAAAAAGGGGTACTATGTTACATTACTGTTCATATAGTTGACATGCGCACAACATCATTTGTTATCGTCATATCTTACTACACTAGCAACAAGATTATGTAGTACTGACGTATCAACCACTACACATGCCTAGTAGTAGGAGCACTGTGTAAGTTCAAGTGGCTGCCGTGTTTCGCACTCCTCCGTCGTAGAGTGGAAACACTTGTTGTAATCATTTTTTTCTTCAGAAACAGTGGACACACTCTACCTTGTGGATCCTCCTCGATGGTCGTCGGGAACCTTGCTACTCACTTTCATCGACGTGTGGGACAGCCAGCTTCGGGGTCCACTAGCCATGCACTAAATTACTCCGTACTAGAGTGCCCAACTTCATGGTAGACTACCCCGATCGAAGCAACGCAGTAATGCCCAATGAGCCGTCAAATCACAAAACCCCCACCTTTTCAACAGTAAGTTGGACGGACGAAGAAACCATCATTTCACTCTTCTCCCTCAGCTTCCTCTCTTGAAGAAAACCCCAACTCGCTTCTCCCTCATCTTGTTCCTCATTTCTTCAAGAAAACCCCGACCTGCTTCTGCCATTGTTCTTCTCTCCCAAAAAGGAAAGGTGAGCGCATCAATGGGGTTGATTCTGGCCAAGGCCCTATCTTGCACCCCTGAGATTGATCCTATAACTCCCTCTTTGTTCTTCTTTTGGGTTTGTGATTATGGTTTCTTTTCTTTTATTTCTATTTGATAGTTTCTTGATGGACCCTAGAGCACCGGCTGAAGTGATGTATATGGCTCTGATACTTCTCCGTCATATATATAATTTTTGATTGTTTCATGCCAATATTATACCACTTTCACACATTTTTGGTAACATTTTATATGATTTATTGGACTAACCTATTGATCCAGTGCCCAGTGCTAGTTCCTGTTTTTTGCATGTTTTTTGTATCGCAGAAAATCCATATCAAATGAAGTCGAAATGCAATAAAATTTTATGGAGAATTATTTTGGAATATATGTGATTTTTGGGAGTTGGAATCACCGCAAACGGAGGCCCACACAGCCCACAAGACACCAGGGCGCAACCCCGGAGCCAGTCACGTGGTGGTGGGTTGTCCTCACCTCGTATGTCAGTTGGAGCTCTACTTCAGGCGCAAGGAAGCTTATATCCGTAAAATAAATCGTGTTAAAATCTCATCACAATCGGAGTTACGAATCTCTGGGAACATAAGAAACGGTTTTCGGCCAGATCTGGGGAAGGCGAAACAGAAGAGAACAGAGAGGGAGATCCAATCTCGGAGGGGCTCCCGCCCCTCTGCCGCCATGGAGAGCATGGACCAGATGGGGAACTCTCCTCTCATCTAGGGGGAGGCCAAGGACGAAGAAGAAGGAGTGGGCTCTCTCCTGGTGGCATCGGAGTGTCGCCGAGGCAAGGATCGTGACGATGATCTACATCAACAATCCTGCTACCGTCAACACCAACTTTCTTCCCCTCTATGTAGTGGTGTAATACCTCTTCTCCCTGTTGTAATCTCTACTTAAACATGGTGCTCAACTCCATATATTATTTCCCAATGATCTATGGTTATCCGATGATGTTTGAGTAGATTTGTTTTGTCATGTGGGTTAATCGTGATTGATGACCCACAAGTGTAGGGGATCTATCGTAGTCCTTTCGATAAGTAAGAGTGTCGAACCCAACCAGGAGCAGAAGGAAATGACAAGCGATTTTCAGTAAGGTATTCTCTGCAAGCACTGAAATTGTAGGTAACAAATAGTTTTGTGATAAGATAATTTGTAACGGGTAGCAAGCAATGAAAGTAAATAAAATGCAGCAAGGTGGCCCAATCCTTTTTGTAGCAAAGGACAAGCCTGGACAAGTTCTTATATAGAGAAAAGAGCTCCCGAGGACACATGGGAATTATCGTCAAGCTAGTTTTCATCACGTTCACATGATTCGCGTTCGTTACTTTGATAATTTGATATGTGGGTTGACCGGTGCTTGGGTACTGCCCTTTCTTGGAAAAGCATCCCACTTATGATTAAGCCCTATTCCAAGCATCTGTAACTACAAAAGAAGTATTAAGGTAAACCTAACCATGGCATGAAACATATGGATCCAAATCAGCCCCTTACGAAGCAACTTATAAACTAGGGTTTAAGCTTCTCTCACTCTAGCAACCCATCATCTACTTATTACTTCTGAATGCCTTCCTCTAGGCCCAAATAATGGTGAAGTGTCATGTAGTCGACATTCACATAACACCACTAGAGGAGAGACAACATACATCTCATCAAAATATCGAACAAATACCAAATTCACATGACTACTAATAGCAATACTTCACCCATGTCCTTAGGAACAAACGTAACTACTCACAAAGCATATTCATGTTCATAATCAGAGGGGTATTAATATGCATTAAGGATCTGAACATATGATCTTCCACCAAATAAACCAACTAGCATCAAATACAAGGAGTAATCAACACTACTAGCAACCCAGAGGTACCAATCTGAGGTTTTGGTACAAAGATTGGATACAAGAGATGAACTAGGGTTTGAGAGGAGATGGTGCTGGTGAAGATGTTGATGGAGATTGACCCCCTCCCGATGAGAGGATCGTTGGTGATGACGATGGTGATGATTTCCCCCTCGCAGAGGGAAGTTTCCCTGGTAGAACAACTCTGCCAAAGCCCTAGATTGGTTCCGCCAAGGTTCCGCCTCGTGGCAGCAGAGTTTCGTCCCGTGAGCTTGCTTATGATTTTTTCTAGGCTAAAAGACTTCATATAGAAGAAGATGGGCACTGGAGGGCTACCGGGTGCCCCATGAGGCAGGGGGCGCGCCCAGGGGGTAGGGCGCGCCCCCCACCCACGTGGATGGTGGGTGGCCCCCCTCAGGTATTTCTTCTGCTGAATATTTTTTATTAATTCCCAAAATGACTTTCATGGAGATTCAGGACTTTTGGAGCTGTGCAGAATAGGTCTCCAATACTTGCTCCTTTTCCAGCCCAGAATCCCAGCTACCGGCATTCTCCCTCTTCTTGTAAACCTTGTAAAATAAGAGAGAATAGCCATAAGTATTGTGACATAACTTGAAATAACAGCCCATAATGCAATAAATATCAATATAAAAGCATGATACAAAATGGACGTATCAACTCCCCCAAGCTTAGACCTCGCTTGTCCTCAAGCGGAAGCCGATATCGAAAAATATGTCCACATGTTTAGAGATAGAGGTGTCGATAAAAATAAAATATGGACATGAGGGCATCATGATCATTATTATAATAGCAACATATATAGATAGATAGATATATTCATATGATTTCTTATGCTCAAGTAACAATCTATTCACAATGTCAAGTATGATTCAGAAACTTCATTGAGAACTAACAAACTATAATCTCAGTCATTGAAGCAATTGCAATTTATCATAGCATAGGAAAGAGTCAACATAAGAGCTTTTCAGCAAGTCCACATACTCAACTATCATTTAGTCTTTCACAATTGCTAACACTCATGCAATACTTATGGTTATGGAGTTTTAATCGGACACAGAGAAAGATAGGGGCTTATATTGTTGCCTCCCAACCTTTTACCTCAAGGGTAATGTCAACAATAATAGTTCATGCTAACTAACATCCAATTGGATATATATATATATATCAGGATCTTTCCAACACGAGGTGCTTGCCAAAGGATAAAATATAAAAAGGAAAGGTGAAGATCACCTTGACTCTTGCATAATGTAAAATATAGGCCCTTCGCAGAGGGAAGCAGAGGTTGTCATGTGCTTTTGGTTGGATGCACAAAATCTTAATGCAAAAGAACGTCACTTTATATTTCCACTTGTGATACGAACCTTTATTATGCAGTCCGTCGCTTTTATTACTTCCATATCACAAGATCGTATAAAGCTTATTTTGTCCACACTAATAAGTCATACATATTTAGAGAGCAATTTTTATTGCATGCAACATGACAAATTACTTGAAGGATCTTACTCCATCCATAGGTAGATATGGTGGGCTCTCATGGCAAAACTGGGTTTAAGGATGTTTGGAAGCACAAGTAGTATCTCTACTTGGTGCGAGGAATTTGGCTAGCACGAGGGGGAAAGGCAAGCTCAACATGTTGGATGATCGATGACAATATACTTTAATTGAGATGTGAGAAAACATAACCCATTACGTTGTCTTCCTTGTCCAACACCAACTCTTTAGCATTTCATATTTTAATGAGGGCTCACAATCATAAAAGATGTCCAAGATAGTGTATTTATATGTGAGAACCTCTCTATCTTTATTACTTCCTATTAATTGCAACAATGACCAAAACTATGTTTGCCAACTCTCAACAACTTTTAATCATCATACTCTCTGTATGTGAAGTCATTACTTTCCATAAGATCAATATGATCTCTTTTATTCCTTTTTACTCTTTTATGCACTTAAGATTATAGCAAGATGGAAAGGCCCTTGACTCAACACTAATCTTTATTATATATAGATCACGGACTCGATTACATAGAGGGATCACAAAGCAAAACTCAAAACTAATTCATACCAAAACTTTATTCTACTAGATCAAGATATTACCAAAAGGATCAAACTAAGTAAAACGGTAAAGATAGGAGTATGATGGTGATACGATACCAGGGCACCTCCCCCAAGCTTGGCAGTTGCCAAGGGGAGTGCCCATACCCATGACATTATGTCTCCTTTGCTGGTGAAGAAGGTGGTGATGATGATGGATAGTCGCACATCGATATGATCCTTCAACAAAATATTTTCCTGTGTGAGATACTTGTTTTGTATGCGAGATAACTCAATCATCTTGAAAGCTTCAATCTCAGTTGGGGTAAAGAGGTTAGGAAGAGGTTGAGGGATGTTTTCTTCTTCTGTCGCCGGAGCTTGATCCTCCATGGACTTCTTGATCACATCATCCTTGTTGATCTCCCCATGTTCTTCTCTCTTCACCTCTATCTTCAATAGCCAAGCATCCTTGTCTTCATTGTTGTAGGAGGGTGATGTCATGATGCCTGGCCTTGACAAATCTGACGGAAAACAGCTCGAAACAAAGACAGAAGATTTTTGTGTGATACGGGGGTCAAAACCTTCGGGAGGTTATCTAATGAATTTCTACCGACCAAAAGAAGTATCGTGCAAGAAAACAGAGTTCAGAGAGCACACGAGGTGCCCACGAGGCAGGGGGCGCGCCCAGGGGGGTAGGGAGCACCCTCCACCCTCGTGGATGCCTCGTGTCCTTCCCGGACTACTTCTTATTTTCCTATTTTCTTAAATATTCCAAAACGGAGAAAAATTGCTATTAGAACTATTTTGGAGTCGGTTTACTTACCGTACCACATACCTATTCCTTTTCGGAGTCTGAAACATTCTAGAAAGTGTCTCTTATGTATTCCTCCGGGGTCATGGTTTCAATAATATTAGTTTCGACATTTATAGGATTACCTGAGATATAATGTTTGATTCTTTGACCGTTCACCACCTTCAGATTTGTGCCTTCGAAGTTGTTGATTTTTATGACACTGGAACGATAGACCTCCTCGATAACGTAACGGCCTTCCAGAGAAGTTTTCCTGCAAAAAATCTTAAACAAGAGTTGAATAGCAACACATAATCACCTACGGTAAACTCACGCTTTTATATCCTTTTATCATGCCATCTTTTAACTTTTTCTTTAAACAGTTTGGCATTCTCGTAGGCATGGGTTCTCCATTCATCAAGTGAGCTAATATCAAATAACCTCTTCTCACTGGCAAGTTTGAAATCATAATTGAGCTCTTTAATGGCCCAATATGCCTTATGTTCTAGTTCGAGAGGTAAGTGACATGTTTTCCCATAAACCATTTTATACTGAGACATACCCATAGGATTCTTATATGCAGTTCTATAAGCCCATAATGCATCATCAAGTTTCTTGGACCAATTCTTTCTAGATCTATTAACAGTCTTTTGCAAACTTAATTTAAGCTCTCTGGTACACAATTATACTTGGCCACTAGACTGTGGGTGATATGGAGATGCAATTCTATGACTAACATCATACTTAGCAAGCATTTTACGAAAAGCACCATGAATAAAATGTGAACCACCATCAGTCATTAAGTATCTAGTGACACCAAACCTTGGAAAAGTAACTTCTTTAAGCATCTTAATAGAGGTGTTATGATCAGCACTACTAGTTGGAATAGCTTCTACCCACTTAGTAACGTAATCAACAGCAACTAAAATATGTTTATACCCATTAGAGGTAGGAAACGGTCCCATATAATCAAAGCCCCAAACATCAAATGGTTCAATAACAAGAGAATAATTCATAGGCATTTCTTGATGTCTACTAATATTACCAATTCTTTGACATTCATCACAAGACAAGACAAACTTATGGGCATCTTTGAAGAGAGTAGGCCAATAAAAACCGGATTGCAATACCTTATGTGCAGTTCTATCTCCAGCATGGTGTCCTCCATATGCCTCGGAGTGACACTTGCGTAGGATCTGTTCCTGTTCACGCTCAGGTACACAATTCTAATAACACCATCTACTCCTTCTTTATAAAGGTGTGGGTCATCCCAGAAGTAATGTCTTAAATCATAGAAGAACTTTTTCTTTTGCTGGTATGTGAAACTAGGTGGTATGAATTTAGCAACAATGTAATTAGCATAATCAGCATACCATGGAGCAGTACAAGAAGCATATAGGACAGCTAATTTTTCATCAGGAAAGCTATCATTAATAGGTAGTGGGTCATCAAGAACATTCTCTAACCTAGACAAGTTGTCTGCAATAGGGTTCTCAGCTCCCTTTCTATCAATAATATGCAAATCAAATTCTTGTAGCAAGAGAACCCATCTAATAAGTCTAGGCTTATCATCTTTCTTTTCCATAAGATATTTAATAGCAGCATGATTACTGTGAACAGTTACTTTAGAATCAACAATATAAGGTCTGAACTTATGACAAGCAAATACAACTGCTAAGAATTCTTTTTCAGTAGTAGCATAATTTCTCTGGGCACTGTCTAGAGTTTTACTAGCATATTGGATAACATTTAGTTTCTTATCAACTCTTTGTCCTAGAAAAACACCTACAGCATAATCGCTAGCATCACACATAATTTCAAAGGGTAAATTCCAATCAGGTGGCTGAACAATAGGTGCAGAAATCAAAGCTTTCTTAAGTATTTCAAATGCTTCTACACAATCATCATCAAAGACAAAAGGAATATCTTTTTGCAATAGATTAGTCAGAGGCCTAGATATTTTAGAAAAGTCCTTAATGAACCTCCTATAAAAACCGGCATGACCAAGGAAACTTCTTATACCTTTAATGTCCTTGGGACATGGCATCTTTTCAATAGCATCAGCCTTAGCTTTATCAACTTCAATACCTCTCTTAGAAATTTTATGTCCCAAGACAATGCCTTCATTAACCATAAAGTGGCACTTTTCCCAATTCAAGACGAGACTAGTATCTTCGCATCTCTGCAAAACTCGTTCAAGGTTGCTCAAGCAATCATCAAAAGAGGATCCATAAACGGAGAAATCATCCATGAATACCTCACAAATATTTTCACATAAGTCAGAGAATATAGACATCATGCATCTTTGAAAGGTAGCAGGTGCATTAGATAAACCAAAAGGCATATGTCTATAAGAAAAAGTACCGAAAGGGCAAGTAAAGGTGGTCTTTTCTTAATCCTCAGCTGACACAGGTATTTGAGAGAAACCAGAGTAACCATCTAGAAAGCAAAAATGTGTATGTTTGGATAGTCTTTCTAGCATTTGATCAATAATAGGTAAAGGGTAATGATCTTTTTTAGTAGCTTTATTTAATTTGCGGAAATCAATTACCATCCTATAACCTGTAATAATTCTTTCCGGGATCAATTCATCTTTATCATTAGGAACGACAGTAATACCTCCCTTCTTAGGGACACAATGGACAAGACTTACCCACTGACTATCAGCAACGGGATAAATTGTACCTGCCTCAAGGAGCTTTAGTATTTACTTTCTTACCACTTCTTTCATCTTAGGATTTAACCGCCGTTGGTGATCAATAACTGGTTTGGCGTCTTCCTCCAATTTTATTTTGTGTTGGCATAGAGTGGGACTAATGCCCTTAAGATCATCAAGAGTATATCCAATAGCAGCACGGTGCTTCTTCAGAGTTTTCAATAATTTTTCCTCTTCCTGCTCTGAAAGGTTAGCACTAATAATAACAGGATATATCTTATTTTCATCAAGATAAGCATATTTAAGAGTATCAGGTAATGGTTCAAGCTCAAACACGGGATCACCCTTGGGTGGTCGAGGATCCCCTACGATTTCAACAGGCAAGTTGTCTTTCAGAATAGGTCCATGTTTAAATAATACTTCATCTATTTCCTTCTTTCATTCATATACATATCATTTTCATGGTCTAGCAAATATTGTTCTAAATGATCAGTAGGAGGCACGGCAATAGAAGCAAGACCAATAATTTCATCCTTACTAGGCAATTCTTTATCATGGGGTTGTCTATGAAATTTAGCAAAATTAAACTCATGAGACATATCCCCTAACCCAATAGTAACAAAATCCTTTTTGCAATCAATCTTAGCATTAATAGTATTCAAGAAGGGTCTACGAAATATGATGGGACAAAAGTTATCTTGTGGGGAACCAAGAACAAGAAAATCAGCAGGATATTTAACTTTCCCACACAAGACTTCAACATCTCTAACAATCCCAATTGGTGAAATAGTATCTCTATTGGAAAGCTTAATTGTAACATCAATTTCTTCTACCTCAGCAGGTGCAATATCATGCATAATTTCTTCATATAAGGAATAAGGTATTGCACTGGCACTAGCACCCATATCACACAAGCCATGATAACAATGATCTCCTATTTTAGCAGAAATAACAGGCATGCCTACAACAGGTCTATGTTTCTTAGCATTGGGTCTAGCAATTCTAGCAGCTTGATCACAGAAATAAATAACATGCCCATCAATATTATCAGCCAAGAGATCTTTAACCATAGCAATACTAGGTTCAACTTTAATTTGCTCAGGAGGTGTATATGTTCTAGTATTACTCTTACGAACCACAGTTGAAGCTTTAGCATGATCCTTTATCCTAACAGGGAAAGGTGGTTTCTCAATATAAGTAGTAGGAACAATAGGATCATTATAAGTGATAGTCTTTTCTTCAACTGTAATAGGTGCAACTGCTTTTACTTCAATGGCAGGATTATATTTAAACCACTTCTCATTAGGGAGATCAACATGAGTAGCAAATGATTCACAGAAAGAAGCTACTATCTCAGAGTCAAGTCCATATTTAGTGCTAAATCCACGAAAAGCATCAGTATCCATACAAGATTTAACACAATCAAATTTAGGTGTCATACCTGACTCCTTACCATCAACGGAATCCCAATCTTCCGAGTTGCATTTAATTCTTTCCAATAAATCACATTTGAAATCAATAGTCTTCATCATAAAAGACCCAACACAAGAAGTATCGAGCATGGTGCGATTGTTGAGAGAAAGCCGAGCATAAAAGTTTTGAATAATCATTTCTATTGAGAGATCATGATTGGGGCATGAATATAACATTGACTTAAGCCTCCCCCAAGCTTGAGCGATGCTTTCTCCTTCGCGAGGCCAAAAATTATATATATAATTATGATCACGATGAACAAGATGCATAGGATAAAACTTCTGGTGAAATTCCAATTTCAATCGTTTATAGTCCTAGGATCACATATCATCACATAGCCAATACCATGTCAATGCGTCTCCCTTCAAATATAAAGGGAAAACCTTCTTCTTAATAACATCATCAGGCATACCTGCAAGCTTAAATAATCCACAAACTTCATCCACATAGATAAGGTGTAAATCGGGATGCAATGTTCCATCTCCTGCAAAGGGAATTGCTAGCAGTTTCTCTACCATACCCAAAGGAATTTCAAAGTAAACATTTTCAGTAGGTTCAGTAGGTTGAGGAGCAACTCTTTGCTCTACTGGTCGGGGTGAAGATACCCCGAACAAGCCCCTCAAAGGATTAGTTTCCATAGTAACAACTGACAGTTAATTTCAACACACTATATAAATGTTTCCTTACCAAGTTCCACTTACCAAAGGCGCTTCACTCCCCGGCAACGATGCCAGAAAAGAGTCTTGATGACCCACATGTGTAGGGGATCTATCTAGTCCTTTTGATAAATAAGAGTGTCGAACCCAACGAGGAGCAGAAGGAAATGACAAGCGGTTTTAAGTAAGGTATTCTCTGCAAGCACTGAAATTATCGGTAACAGATAGTTTTCTGATAAGGTAATTTGTAACGGGTAACAAGCAATGAAAGTAAATAAAGTGCAGCAAGGTGGCCCAATCCTTTTTTAGCAAAGGACAAGCCTGGACAAGTTCTTATATAGAGAAAAGAGCTCCCGAGGACACATGGGAATTATCATCAAGCTAGTTTCCATCACGTTCATATGATTCGCGTTCGTTACTTTGATAATTTGATATGTGGGTGGACCGGTGCTTGGGTACGGCCCTTTCTTGGACAAGCATCCCGCTTATGATTAACCCCTATTGCAAGCATCCGCAACTACAAAAGAAGTATTAAGGTAAACCTAACCATAGCATGAAACATATGGATCCAAATCAGCCCCTTACGAAGCAACTTATAAACTAGGGTTTAAGCTTCTGTCACTCTGTGACGCCCGGATAATTAGGCTACAGTAATCCCCCGTAAATGATGCCATCTCACCTCTGTCACTATAGTTAATCTCGGGTTAGTTCAAAAATTGATTCAAAATTTAAATTCGAAATCAAGTCAAACAATTAAAGTTTTCAAAAGTTGAAACAAAAATGTTCGGTGGGTGCCGAATATTACAAGGGTAATTATAGTAAAGAAAACATATTTTTAGAAAGAGCCTGAATATTTTAAAATGAATTAAAACAGAAAAGAGAAATAATAAAAGAAAATGCAAAATAGAAAACAAAATAGAAAAAAGAGAACTCCCCCCCACTGGGCTCCGGCCCAGCAGGCCACCGCCCCCCCCTTTGGGCCTCAACCCACCAGGCCGCCAGGCCGGCCCACCCCGCTGCCATAACCTCCCCCCACTCCCCCCAGTACACGCCGACACACCCCCACTCCCCCCCCCCCCCCCGCAAAATATCTCCTCCCCCTCTCCCCCGATTGGATCGGAATCGAGAGGAGGAGGTCGCCGCGATGCCCCGACGCCGCCCAGAGCCCACGCCGCCTCGCCGGACTTCCCCACCGGCCTGCTCCCTCTCTGACATCGTCGTCCCCGTCACCCTCCTCGCGCACCGCTGCCACGATCCCTACGCCCACCGTGAGCACACGCCCCTCCTCTCCCCCTCCCTGTGCCCGATTCGGGCACCGGTCTCCTACTACACGTCCCGGGCCACGCCCCGACGCCTCCCATGTGCGCCTACCGTCGCAAGGACCCACTGGTGTCGTTGCCTCACCACCCGCATCCATGGGGTGCCCCCGCCGAGCTGCGCCCACTCCGACCGGCTCCTTCTGTAGCACATGCGGCACGCGTCCCGTGCGCCCGCGCCGTCGCCGGCCCCCTCCTGGCCGCGCCGAAGCGCGCGCGCCTGCACACCGTGCTCCTCCCCACCACCCGTAGCTCCGGCCTCCCTCCCTCTCTCCCCTTGTTCTTGGTCACCGGCATCGTCCATCACGCGCCGACTGCGCTCGGCCCTGCGCCTCGCCGTGACGCTACGCGCGCCGTCGCCACACTGGCCTCCCCCGCCTCTGCTCCAGGCCGGCCGTGCCTGCAGTACTCCACTGCCGCCCCGGGGCCGCAGTCTCCGCCCCGTGCGTGCCACCCATGGCCGCGCATCTCACGCCCCCCCCCCTCCCATGCGCGCCCACCATGGCCGCCTTCCCCCGCTCTGCTGCGGCCTCGCCGGCCCGCGCCCCCACAAACCCCTGCTCTAGCTCTGCCGCGCCATGGACGCCCCCTTTCCTTCCCCAGTGGCTGCGGCCGCCCGTTGCGGTGGCCGGCGACGCCTCGCCGTTCCCCCTGTTGGCCTGGGCGGGCGCCCATTCGGGCTGGCACCCGTCGCCTGCACGCCCGAACCCGATAGGCCCTATGGGCCTATGACAAACGGGGCCCGTGTCCCAGAACATTTTATAAAAGGAATTAAATAAAATAAATAAAAATAATATAATTAATTAATTAAGATAATTAATTAACTTAATTAATCATGTTAGTTAATCTAATTAAGCCTAATTAATTAACCTAATCACTTTAATTAAATTGACTAATCCTGTTTAGTTAACTGTGTCAATGACAGACGGCACCCACACGTTAGTTTGACCCAGTCAACCCCATGTTGACTGCTGACGTCAGCAAACACTATTCTGGATAAGGTTGAATTAAAATATTTAAATAACCCTAAAATGATTTAAATCTTTTAAAAATCATATAAAATAAACCGTATCTCAGATGAAAATACTTTCTACATGAAAGTTGCTCAGAATGATGAGACAAATCCGGATACGCAGCCTGTTCGTCTGCCACACACAGCTAGCATATCGAACACGCAACTTTCCCCCTCCGGTTCATCTATCTAAAAACGTGAAACACCAGGGATACTTTCCCAGATGTTTCCCCCCTTCGCCGGTATCACCTACTACCGCGATTGGGCACCCCTAGCATCACACTTTGTCATGTCATGCATAGTCATGCATTTGTTTGCATTGTATTTATTGTTTCTTCCCCCTCTTCTCTCGCTAGACACCGAGACCGACGTCGCTGCTACCCAGTACGACTACGGTGTTGACGACCCCTCCTTCTCGGCTGAGCTTCCAGGCAAGCCCCCCCCCCCCCTGATCACCAGATATCGCCTATTCTTCTCTATATTGCTTGCATTAGAGTAGTGTAATATGTTACTATTCGGTTACTCCTATTCTGTTGCATAGCATGTCATTCTTGCTATAGTCATTGATACCTTACCCGCAATCCTAAATGCCTAGTATAGGATGCTAGTTTATCATCATTGGCCCTACATTCTTGTCACTTTGCCTTGCTATACTATCGGGCCGTGATCACTCGTGAGGTGATCACGGGTATATACTATACATATATACATACTATACAGATGGTGACTAAAGTCGGGTCTGCTCATTGAGTACCCGCAAGTGATTCCGATGTGGGGGGCTGGAAGGACAGGTGGCTCCATCCCGGTAGAGGTGGGCCTGGGTTCCCGGCGGCCCCCGACTATTACTTTGTGGCGGAGCGACAGGGCAGGTTGAGACCACCTAGGCGAGAGGTGGGCCTGGCCCTGGTCGGCGTCCGCGGTTACTTCAAAATAACATGCTTAATGAGATCTTAGTATTTGATATGAGTCTGGCCACTGGACTATACGCACTAACCACCTACGCGGGAACAGTTATGGGCACTCGATGTCGTGGTATCAGCCGAAGCCTTCTTGACGTCAGCGACTGAGCGGCGCGCGCCGGGTTGGACTGCGTAACGCAACTTCCTTTGTAATGGAGGTTGCTAGGTCTGCTCACCGGCTGCGTACGCAACGTGCAGTTGTGCAATGGGCGATGGGCTCAGACCCCTGCGTGCATAGGATTTAGACCGGCGTGCTGACCTCTTTGTTGTGCCTAGGTGGGGCTACGACATGTTGATCTTCCGATGCTGGGCATGGCCTAGGAAAGTGTGTCCGGCTAAATGGGATCAAGTGTGTTGGGTTATGTGGTGCACCCTTGCTGGGAAGTTTATCTATTCGAATAGCCATGTCCCTCGGTAAAAGGACGACCCGGAGTTGTACCTTGACCTTATGACAACTAGAACCTGATACTTAATAAAACATACCCAGACAAGTTCCACAGACAACTCGGCGATCGGTTTTCCACAGGGCGACGAGGGAAGGATCGCCGGGTAGGATTATGCTATGCGATGCTACTTGGAGGACTTCAATCTACTCTCTTCTACATGCTGCAGGACGGAGGCTGCCAGAAGCGTAGTCTTCAATGGGACTAGCTATCCCCCTATTATTCTGGCATTCTACAGTTCAGTCCATCGATATTGCCTCTTTACACATATACCCATGCATATGTAGTGTAGATCCTTGCTTGCGAGTACTTTGGATGAGTACTCATGGTTGCTTTGCTCCCTCTTTTCCCCCGTTTTCCTCTTCTTCTCGGATGCCACAACCAGACATTGGAGCCCAGGAGCCAGACGCCACCGTCGACGACGACTACTACACTGGAGGTGCCTACTACTACGTGCAGGCTACTGACGACAACCAGGAGTAGTTAGGAGGATCCCAGGCAGGAGGCCTGCGCCTCTTTCGATCTGTATCCCAGTTTGTGCTAGCCATCTTATGGCAACTTGTAACTTATGTCCGTATTCAGATATTGTTGCTTCCGCTGACTTGTCTATGATCGAGCACTTGTATTCGAGCCCTCAAGGCCCCTGGCTTGTAATATGATGCTTGTATGACTTATTTATGTTTTTAGAGTTGTGTTGGGATATCTTCCCGTAAGTCCCTGATCTTGATCGTACACGTTTGCGTGCATGATTAGTGTACGATTGAATTGGGGGCGTCACAAGTTGGTATCAGAGCCGACTGCCTGTAGGAATCCCCCTTTCCAACTCCTTGGCCGAAGTCGAGTCTAGTCATTGAAAAACTTTTTAATAACATGGCTATGCGGCTTACGGGCCCACGTCGCCACTGGGTGGTATTAGGATCTTTTACTCCTCGTCTATACTCTGGGACTCTAATCTTTCTTCTATTCGGGTTAAATGAATTTTGCCAACTCTAACTTTAGGATCTCGTGATCACTTCCACCCGGAGAGCCCCGTGTTACCAATGACCGCCTGCTGCACCAGAAGATTCCGAAGATACTCTATGATGTTCTCTCGAGACTTATGCCATTGCTTTTGCAATTCCCATCCATCGATAAACCTCTATGGGTAACTTCTCATTCATACCTTCACCCCCAGTTGATCTTGTTATTACAAGATGCCCTGAAATACTCTTTAATGTTCCGAGGATCATTTATGCTTACTGCCTTGCAGTTGCTTTTCCGCACAAATACATGTAAGAATAATTCCTCACAATTACCAGGAATTCATTCATCCCCAGTTGTTCATGTATTTCACAACATACTTTCAAATGCCATTTGATCTTCCAAGAGTCCTCTACAGCTTAGTGCTTATGAGATTCTTCTTGCCTGCTGCATTATGGTTAATTCCATATGCCTAGCAATATTCCTTGATGTCCTTTGTCATTATCATCTTGAGTCCCTTGATTCAATACGTGTGTGATTGCTCATAATCATCAGCTGGTCCTTAGGAATTATCTTTCTCGCTCAGACGTCATTCGAGATATGAGCTGATTTTCTACCAATCAAACTTACTCGTAATTGATCCGGGCATCTGATTCTGATACACCAATCTGGAATTCATAATTTCTTTGATCATTAAAACATCAAAGTATTCAGATGTTTCCATAATCTGATGCCTTTGCATCTTTCTTCCTCTGGTTGAGTAGCGATACTCATGCCAGCTCCATTATGGACCGCCAGACCCATTGCTGGGTTGTTGTCCGTTGGTATCATTCACATTATAATATTGTGAGTTCTTTCCCTGATACATAATGCCTTTCTTAAATTGCATCCTCTGTCTTGACAACCATGCTCTACTATCGAGCTTTGTTAATTACTCCTAAAAATTTTGTGGTATATGTTCCTAAGATGCCTGATGGGTTGAACCAATGCCTTACTTAATCTATGTGAGCCCGGAAGATTTCACGGGTCATACTCACCAGGTAAAACTTTCAACACTAATGCCATTATTGAAATGAGAAGTGAATGTAAGGTTGTGCTTTGTAGAAGTGGGAGTCGACCTTGAACCCTGTGTTCATGCCCATGGACCCGATGTGGAACTTATCATGGAAACTTCTTGTAGTAATGATAATCCCCTTGTTATAAGTTCATCTTGTATCTATGCCTGGTCCTTTGCAACCATGGTTCCGACCATGATTGTTTTTTTTCTTTGATCCCATTTCTCGGACAAGTTAAACCGCTTCTCTTCTGCTAATCAATATGCCTGTCCAACCTTGATTCTTCTCAACCTTCGAGCATTACCCTTTGGTACCTCGATAATATCAAGTACATAATTTCTAATGAGTTCTTCATCAAGTATTATCTTCACTGCTTCCAATTTTTCCTGGGGTCTGAGTTGATAACCACTCAAGGACACCGATAACTGATTCGATTCCGCACTATGATTTGACAACTCCTATTAATCGTCATTGATTACGGGTTTTAACTCGAGCATGTCAATCCTAGCCTGATCGGCTATCATGATAGTGCTAATTTTAACTGTGCTACCCGGTCCTTATTCCCAGAGCATAATTTTCGACGCTGAGCTAAGCTTACGTCGATCTTCCTCATCATATCATTTCGCCTTGAACAACGAGCTTGGGTTCAAGTTTGTGTCATACCCTTGGTTCCAATAACCTTTCGCTTCACCATTCCTTTGACTTGATGTCATCGTCCATCGGTTACATCTTGAAATTTCTCGACAAGTGTGTCGTGATCATCATCAGCATTCTGAGCTCTTCCAGGATATCAATTGAATTCATGATGAGAAATACCATCCTTTCCCTTGATGATTTGTGTTATCATCGACCACTTTATTGCCTTTCGTTCAACACAAACTTGTTCGCATTTTGTGTTATACCTTGAGCTCCTCGCTATCTAGCTCATGTTCTGTTTTACCTTGGAGTATTACCATCTCTTTTTGTCAAGAATGTGGTGAGAATTTCACCACCTCATAAGAATTCTTGATATAGTAACACTTCTCGCCATCTCCGTTCATTCCTTGGTCCCCGTGTTGTTTTTAACCGGAATACCGGCAATTGAGCTATGACGCGTGAATTCAAAACTTCTAGCAACCCTATTGCTTTGAAGTGAATGGGCGATAGTTTAATTCTAAGTCTTTCGATAATTGAATCACCATTCTAAACATTGATCATGCTACCTAAGCCCATATTATGGGTGCATCTTTCAACCAATGTTTAATTGTGTAGGTTTTCCTCGAGCATGCATCATTATACCATTTGATCTGGCAAATGTTATCTCCTTGTTCACATAATTGTGTAAATCCATCCTTTGGAAATCTCGATGATCTGTCACTGAGTCCATCAGCCACCTCACCATCCTCTCCTTGGTTTACTGATGGACTCTTGTTTCGAAACTCACTTCCATAGTTCATTTCCCGAGAATCTTATGATGTCTTCTCATTAATTCGTGTCGTACCTCTTTATCTCAGATCCTGAGTCTGAGGTATCCTGACACCAATCAGATCTGAATCTCGGTCAGATATGATGGTTGGAACATAACTCTAAGAGTTATAACATTGGTCTTTATATGACCCGGTAAGGTGATGTCATGCCTAGCACACCTGGTCGGAGGACCTATTGTTATTGTTTCCTTTTTGGCAAGGTTAGTCATTCTTCCATGAGAAAATTGTAAGACTTATTTTATAAGTTGTTCCTGATGGATCCTTTTTGTTTCCAAAGTCTGATCTTCACCTGTTGACCATGTCAATGCTATCTCGAAGCATGACTATGATACCCCGCTCATCAACAAGAACATTGGAGGTGCAATGCTAAATGTTTCTTGTTCAGTTATCCAAACACCGTTGTATGGGTAACATCTTGATTAATCCTTGCCTCTTATCTGAATGGTTGGGTACTTGCTCTCCTACCCTGTATGTCATGTTCTGCTTGTACATGGGAAGGATATACTCCTAGTAATTGTGTGTAATCATAATTTTCCTTTCCATTGTTCTATTTAATCTGATAATCGTGTTTTTCTTTCCATTCGTTTGTTTAACCTTTCCTTAGTCTGACTTAACTAAGCAAAGATAATTTCCTACTTAGGTAGGCACCTTGTTGTACCACTCTGTCTGTAAGACCCTGTTACTATTGTTGATGACATTCCGATAACCATCGATGGGTGATAACTTTGCCAATTGGTTCACCTCGTTTAACAAGAAGGAAAATTGCTCTCTTTGTTCCCTGTCCTTGGTACCGACTTTGTTACTGGCATAGCTGACAAGCTATTCATTGACATACCTCCCTGTCGCGGCTGTGCAAGATGTCACCCACATGCCTTCCTACTTTCAACCCACACGGTGGGCCCATAACCCACAGGTCCACTGGATCGAAACCTGACACTTCTTTACAACCTGGATTCTAATGTATCCTTTGCACCTGGCTTTGTATGTGATTCACGAGCTAAATGATTTGCCATTGTTCATCCTGGAATCAAATACCATGTTAGTCTCGTTGTTCAAACCCCCATTCCAGCTTCTGTATAGTCATCAAATGATTGCCTACCCGTTTGAAACTTTGGTACCGTCGTATATTGCACTCAACGAATTCACTGAAATACAACTCGTGGGGTACCTCGTGTATTTCCCATTGAGTTCACTGTTAGATGCCCAGCTTTATGGAGATGCGTTCTTCCGGAGTTTTTCCCCTTGGTCATGTTCGTAGGTCGATGAAGACCCTCAAGAAAGGATGTTGACTTCTCCATGTTGACCTAAAGCAAAGAAATGAAGACGTCAATATAATGGATCAACCTCTTCGAGAAGAGCAATCAATATCAAGAAGATACGTTAGAATTTCTTAACCAGATCTTTCCCCCTTACTCCACCTCTTAAATCTCGGGACGAGATTTCTTGTAGTGGAGGAGAATTGTGACGCCCGGATAATTAGGCTACAGTAATCCCCCATTAATGATGCCACATCACCTCTCTCACTGTAGTTAATCTCGGGTTAGTTCAAAAACCGATTCAAAATTTAAATTCAAAATCAAGTCAAACAATTAAAGTTTTCAAAAGTTGAAACAAAAATGTTCGGTGGGTGTCGAATATTACAAGGGTAATTATAGTAAAGAAAACATATTTTTAGAAAAAGCCTGAATATTTTAAAATGAATTAAAACATAAAAGAGAAATAGAAAAAAAGAGAACCCCCCCCACTGGGCTCCGGCCCAGCAGGCCACCGCCCCCCACCCTTTTGGGCCTCAACCCACCAGGCCGCCAGGCTGGCCCACCCGCCGCCATAACCTCCCCCACTCCCCCCAGTACACGCCGACACACCCCCACTCCCCCCCCGCAAAATATCTCCTCCCCCACCTCTTCCCCGATTGGATCGGGATCACGAGGAGGAGGTCGCCGCGACGCCTCGACGCCGCCCGGAGCCCACGCCGCCTCGCCGGACTTCCCCACCGGCCTGATCCCTCTCCAACATCGTCGTCCCCGTCACCCTCCTCGCGCACCGCTGCCACGATCCCTATGCCCACCGTGAGCACGCGCCCCTCCTCTCCCCCTCCTTGTGCCCGATTCGTGCACCGGCCTCCTACTGCACATCCCGGGCCACTCCCAGACACCTCCCGTACGCGCCTACCGCCACAAGGACCCGCTGGTGCCGTTGCCTCACCACCCGCATCTGTGGGGCGCCCCCGCCGAGCTGCGCCCCACTCCGGCCAGCTGAAAGCACAAGTGCTCCCTAGGTGGTTTTGGTAATTAATGTCAACATATCTCTTGTTGGACTAACACTTTTATCTAGTATGTTTCAGATAAGTTCAACAATGGAGTGGCATGGACTAAAAGATGTGGGAACTCCTTCAAGATGCTAAGGACAAAGGATTGGCTCAAGCTTAAAGCTCAAGACTCTTCATTTTACATTTTAGTGATCCAAGATCACATTGAGTCTATAGGAAAAGCCAATACTATCAAGAAGGGATGAGGTGTTGCTTAATGAGTTTCTTGCTCCACAGTGCTTAGTGATATGCTCCAAAAACCCTCAACTACTTTCTCACATCCACATATGACCTAAACCTAAAGTCAAACTCGGCCCCACCGATTCTTTCTATCCGGTGCCACCGAGTTCAAATGTCTTAGCCACTGCCACAAACCCTAGGCAAATCGGTCTCACCGATAGGGATCTCGGTCTCACCGAGATGGGATTGTAATCTCTCTGTGTATGTCCATTACCAAAATCGGTCTCACCAAGTTTGAGCAATCAGTACTACCGAGATTGCAATGTAAACTCCTTGTTTCCCTTTCGTAACATTTCGGTCTCACCGAAATGAGCGAATCAGTCCCACTGAGTTTACCTGACCAACTTTCTGGAAAGCTTATTACCAAAATCGGTCTCACTGAGTTTGTGTAATCGGTCTTACCGAGATTACGTTATGCCCTAACCCTAACCATATCGGTCCTACCGAGTTGCATGTCAGTCCCACCGAAAATCCTAACGGTCACTAGGTTTACTAAATTGGTCCGACCAAGTTTGTTGATTCGGTCCCACCGAGTTTGGTAAATTGTGTGTAACGGTTAGATTTTGTGTGGAGGATATATATACCCCTCCACCTCCTCTTCATTCGTGGAGAGAGCCATCAGACTGAACCTACACTTCCAGCATACATTTTTTGAGAGAGAACCACCTACTCATGTGTTGAGGCCAAGATATTCCATTCCTACCATATGAATCTTGATCTCTAGCCTTCCCCAAGTTGCTTTCCACTCAAATCTTCTTTCCACCAGATCCAAATCCCATGAGAGAGAGTTGAGTGTTGGGGAGACTACCATTTGAAGCACAAGAGCAAGGAGTTCATCAGCAACGCACCATTTGTTACTTCTTGGAGAGTGGTGTCTCCTAGATTGGCTAGGTGTCACTTGGGAGCCTCCGACAAGATTGTGGAGTTGAACCAAGGAGTTTGTAAGGGCAAGGAGATCGCCTACTTCGTGAAGATCTACCACTAGTGAGGCAAGTCCTTCGTGGGCGACGGCCATGGTGGGATAGACAAGGTTACTTCTTCGTGGACCCTTCGTGGGTGGAGCCCTCCGTGGACTCGCGCAACCGTTACCCTTCATGGGTTGAAGTCTCCATCAACGTGGATGTACGATAGCACCACCTATCGGAACCATGCCAAAAATATTTGTGTCTCCAATTGCGTTTGAATCCTCCAAAACCCTTCCCTTTACATTCTTGCAAGTTGCATGCTTTACTTTCCGCTGCTCATATACTCTTTGCATGCTTGCTCGTTATGTATTGTGAATGTTAAACTTGTGCCTAAACTCCACTTAAACTTAAAGAGGTTAAAAACTGCAACTTTGGTACTTAGTGTCTAATCACCCCCCCTCTAGACACCTCTTCTCAAGGTCCTACAAGTGGTATCAGAGCATTGGTCTCCATTGCCTTGGTTTAATCACCATTGGAGGAAGATGGATGAGTCTACTTTGGGGAGTCTTAGACATAGAGTGCCTATTCTTGATGGAGAGTATTTTCATGAGTGGAAAAATGAGATGCTTGTAATTTTCAATCAATATCATTTGAACAAGTACATTGCTAGCCCTTGTGCACCTCACGTTGATCCTATGCATCCTACTCTTGATGAGTCAATTGACATGATTAGGAATCTTAGAACTGCCGAACTTATCATTAGAGGCTTGCCTAGAAACTTGATTGGATGTTTGCCTACTCTTAAGTGTGCCTACACTATATGGAAATTTCTTGAGGAACGCTTTCCAAATTATTCCTTGAAAAATCTTGATGAAATTCTCCATAAGTCTATTGCTTTGAGTGAGATGAATTCTAGTGATCCTATGTTTAGTGATTGTTTGTTTGAGCTTATAAACCTTATGCGTGCCAAAGGAGATGTTGGAATTATTAGTGATATTATTTCTGAAGCTATAAAAATTCATAAGCAAGATCATTGTCAAACTCACTCTAACGAATCACGCTCTCTAGGATTTGATCCACCACATGACGATGTTGAACATGGATACTATGATGAGGATGATGATAGTGACCTCGATCTTGATGATGCAATGAGACACTTTGGTCTTATGGCAAATCTTCGGAGATATATGTCAGGAGGAAAGGAATGGGTTCTTGATAGTGGATGTACCGATCACATGACCGGAGATAAAGACATGTTTCGTGAGCTTGCTGAAAATGATAGTCCTCAAAAGTATGTCACTTTCGGTGACAACTCAAAGGGTAAGGTGGTTGGCCTCGGTAAGGTGGCCATCTCACATGATAGCTCCATTCAGAATGTCATGCTCATTGAATCTCTTGGATACAACTTACTTTCAGTATCTAGACTTGCTGATTTCGGTTTAAATGTCCTATTTACTGAAGTAGATTGCCAAGTGTTTCATCGAGACAATCATAAAATGGTCTTTACCAGTGTGCGTAGAGGTGATCTATACATTGTTGACTTCACTAAAAAGGCTCAACCTAAAACTTGCTTCATTGCTAAATCCTCAAAAGGTTGGTTATGTCATAGACGATTAGGTCATGTTGGTATGAGAAACCTTGACAAGCTTATTAAAGGGAATCATATTCTTGGTGTTAACGATGTCATATTTGATAAGGATAGACTTTGCAGCACTTGTCAAGCAGGTAAACAGGTTGGAGGAAGGCATCCCGTGAAGAACATCATGACCACAAGGAGGCCACTCAAGCTACTTCACATGGATCTCTTTGGTCCCAACTCTTACAAGAGTCTCAATGGAAATTCTTTTGGTCTAGTTATAGTTGATGATTTTTCAAGATTTACGTGGGTGTTCTTTCTTGATGATAAATCACAGGTCCAAAAGATCTTCAAAAACTTCGCTAGGAAGGCCCAAAATCAATTTGAAGTGAATATCAAGAAGGTTCGCAGCGACAACGGAACGGAGTTCAAGAACGCAAATGTGGACACCTTTCTTGACGAAGAAGGGATTTCACACGAGTTCTCGGCAACATACATACCTCAACAAAATGGAGTTGTTGAGAGGAAGAACCGGACACTCATCAAAATGGCGAGAACGATGCTTGATGAGTACAAGACACCGAAGCACTTTTGGGCAGAAGCGGTTGAGACAGCTTGTCATGCAACAAATCCCTTGTATCTTCACAAGCTACTCGGCAAGACGGCATATGAGCTCCTCACCGGTAACAAATCCCAAGTTGGATAATTTCAAGTATTCGGCTCAAAGTGCTACATTCTTGATAAGCATCGTCATTCTAAATTTGCTCCTAAGTCTCATGAAGGTTTCCTACTAGGTTATGGCTCAAACTCTCACACTTACCGTGTCTACAACAATTTCACCCGAAAGGTTGAAGAGACGGTAGATGTGAAGTTTGATGAATCTAACGGCTTGCAAGTAGAGCAATTGCCAATTGATGTAGGAGACAAAGATCCTTTGGAAGCAATCCAAGACTTGTCTATTGGCAAGATCCGTCCAACGGAGGTGAAGGAGAGTACCTCATCCGTCCAACTGGAAGCTTCTACTTCACGACAAGGTGAACCAAGAGCTGATACGGAAGCATCCACAAGTGGGACACACCAAGATGAAGAAAACGAGGAAGTGCATCAAGATGAACGTCAACAACCTCCTTCTCCACCACGACAAGAGAACGACAACGCCAACAATGAAGAAGGCCAAGAAGAAGAACAAGATGAAGAAGAAGTTCAACCAAGAACCAAGCAAAAGCTTTCACGAGTTCGAGCAAGAATTGCTAAAGACCATCCCGTCGAGCAAATCTACAATGATATTCAAACCGGGAGAATCACTCACTCTAAAACTCGCTTAGCTAACTTTTGTGAAAACTATTCTTTCATCTCTAGCATTGAACCTATTAATGTAGAAGAAGAATTGGAAGATCCAGATTGGATAAATGCTATGCATGAAGAGCTACACAACTTTGAGAGGAATCAAGTTTGGACATTGGTTGACAAGCCCGACAACAACCACAACATCATCGGTACCAAATGGGTGTTTCGCAACAAGCAAGATGAAGATGGAAAAGTAGTTCGCAAAAAAGCATGTCTCGTCACCCAAGGCTACACACAAGTCGAAGGTATGGACTATGGTGAGACTTATGCTCCCGTTGCTAGACTTGAGTCCATTCGCATCTTACTTGCCTATGCTAATCATCATGATATCACCTTGTACCAAATGGACATTAAAAGTGCTTTTCTAAATGGTGAAATAGAGGAGGAAGTTTATGTTAAACAACCTCCCGGCTTTGTCAATCCTAAGAAACCCAATCATCTTTACAAACTTCACAAAGCTCTTTACGGTCTTAAACAAGCTCCTAGAGCGTGGTATAAATGCTTGACCAAGTTCCTTATTGAAAAAGGCTTTGAAATTGGGAAAATTGATTCTACTCTTTTTACTAAAAGGGTTAATGGAGAACTATTTGTGTGCCAAATCTATGTTGATGATATTATATTTGGTTCAACTAACCCTCATCTTAGTGAAAAGTTTGGGAAGCTAATGTCGGAGAAGTTTGAGATGTCTATGATGAGTGAACTCAAATTCTTTCTTGGGTTGCAAATCAAGCAAACTAAGGAAGGTACTTTTGTTTCTCAAACGAAGTAAACCAAGGACTTATTCAAGAAGTTCAATATGCAAGAATGCAAAGGTATGTCTACACCCATGCCTACTAGTGGACATCTTGACTTGACCAAAGATGGTGAACCAGTTGATCAAAAGGTTTATCTCTCTATGATTGGTTCATTGTTATATCTATGTGCTTCACGTCCCGATATCATGCTAAGTGTGTGCATGTGTGCACGATATCAAGCTTCTCCTAAAGAATGTCATCTTAAGGCCGTGAAAAGGATAGTGAGATACTTAATCCATACACCAAATTTTGGCATTTGGTATCCTAAGAGGGCCTCTTTCGATCTTGTTGGCTACTCCGACTCGTACTATGCCGGAGACAAGGTTGATAGAAAGTCCACTTCGGGTACTTGTCAATTTCTTGGTAGATCTCTTGTGTATTGGTCCTCCAAGAAACAAAACTCGGTATCCTTATCCACCGCCGAAGCGGAATACATTGCCGCTGGTTCATGTTGTGCTCAATTACTTTGGATGACCCAAACTCTTAAAGATTATGGGATATATGTGAAACATGTTCCATTGCTTTGTGACAATGAAAGTTCTATCAAAATTGGTCATAATCCCGTACAACATTCTCGAACTAAACATATTGAAGTTCGTCATCATTTCATTCGAGATCATGTTGCTAAGGGTGACATTAATCTTAAGCATGTTCGCACCGAAAAGCAATTAGCGGATATATTCACTAAACCTCTTGATGAGAAAGTGTTTTGCAGGTTAAGAGGAGAATTTAACATCATTTATGCTTCAAACTTGGAGTAGAAACTCCATTGGACACATGCAAGACATGAGCTTATGACTTATCCTTGATATTTCTCTTATGATGAAGATCTTATGTATTGGATATATTTGAATCTTGCATGTTATCTAACCCATGTAGGTACTTGGTGGAATCAAATTCCATGAGATTGTAATCTACTCACATCTTGAGCAATCTCTACATCACCAAGTTTCTACACTATGGTGGTTGAAGACAAGGAAGCACGGAACCATTCAAACATATCCTTTGACAAATTCTATGTTGAGCTTCATGATTGTCATTTTTGGATGCACAAGTGCTCTTCCTTGCAAGAACTAACCCATGTAGGTAGATGGACTCAAATTCCAAGTGGTGCTCCCAACTCTTGATGAGCTACATCAACCTTGAGCAACCCACACAAGTTCAACTACATGGACAACACCACCTACCAAGGTATGTTATTCCATCTTAGAGAAGCTTTACTCCAAGTCATGAGCTAAAGCAACTCGACAAGATGTGAATACATCAAGATGCTTAAACGAAAAATGGCAACCCCATTTTGAGCTTAAACGATGAGTATGACCTATGATCAAGTGATCTCACTTGACTCCTAAGTCAATATACTCTAACATAGGTGACTTTGTCGCCGACCATCTCTAGATGAAGTTCTCTTGTGTTCTTTTATGTGTTTTTTCATTTGTCTCATGCATGTTTGTTTCCCCTTTCGAAAAAAGAACTTCATCTAGATTTCTTTCTGTTTGCTCTGCATTTTCTGCATCAAATTTATTGCATATCATTCGGTAAATTCCTTGCAAATCTTTGTGAGATCTTACTAGTCTAGTGAGCTGAGGTGACAAGTGTTTCACCGATTTGTTGTTTTTGGTCCAACCGAATCTTATCGGTACAACCGAAGCAAACCACTCGGTGCCACCGATTTCACAACAGGAAAAACAGTTTGCCACTTATTCTGTGTTTCTTCTGATCTAGCTCCACTCAATGAGTCTTTTCCTCTACAAGCATCACATTTATATAAATGCTTTGTGATGTGACTCAAGGATCAAACCCTTCTTGGAAATTGATGTCAAAGGGGGAGAGAGAGATCACATCAAAGCTTATCACTTAGAGAGATCACATCAGAGAGAGAGTATCACCTCCTGAGGGGGAGAAAGAGATCTCCAGGGGGGAGAATACTCAAGTAGAAAGTATTTCTCAAGGATCCCAGATGCTTGGTGTTCAAGAGGAGAGATGACACATGTCTTCTTGAGGGGAAAGACATGTTCATATGTGCTTATTTGCATTAGCTTGCATTAGCTCTGTTCATTTATATCCTTCAGCTCTGATTTTCGGTTCCCAATGTTCTCCCAGTATCCCATGCTAGATTCAGGGGGAGCAAGACATCTAAGGGAAAGAAATCATTTAAATTCATTGCATATCTTTACTCTTGGGGACATGTCTAATCCAATGTGGTACTTAGTACTCACTCTCTACATGTCATCCCAGTCTTGGTATTCTTGTGGTTGCTTCTGTTTGCTCTAGCTAGTAGATGTACCTGTGTTATCTAACCTTGTTTACGCAGGTTCATCCCATCCTAAGCCAACTCAAGACTACAAGGTAAGTATATGCATCACGATCATGTGTATGAGGAATTCTTGCTGATGTACATACTGTTTGCAAGAAGGACTCATGGGCATGAAGGTATTTTCTTTAATATTTTTTTCTCTGATGCATATGGCCAAGATACATGTAACACATTGCCTACTCTATCATGGTTATGCTCTTACATGCTTCTATATTCCATATTCACATGATTGCATACATGTAGGGGGAGCCTATGCTTGTTACATGTCTTTCCAAAGCTTTACTTGCTATTCTTTATATCTTTATCTAAAGCTTTGATGTATGTTGTCATCAATTACCAAAAAGGAGGAGATTGAAAGAACAAGTGCTCCCTAGGTGGGTTTGGTAATTAATGTCAACATATCTCTTGTTGGACTAACACTTTTATCTAGTATGTTTCAGATAAGTTCAATAATGGAGTGGCATGACTAAAAGATGTGGGAACTCCTTCAAGATACTAAGGACAAAGGATTGGCTCAAGCTTCAAGCTCAAGACTCTTCATTTTACATTTTAGTGATCCAAGATCACACTGAGTCTATAGGAAAATCCAATACTATCAAGAAGGGATGAGGTGTTGCTTAATGAGTTTCTTGCCCACAGTGCTTAGTGATATGCTCCAAAAACCCTCAACTACTTTCTCACATCCACATATGACCTAAACCTAAAGTCAAACTCGGCCCCACCGATTCTTTCTATCCGGCGCCACCGAGTTCAAATGTCTTAGCCACTGCCACAAACCCTAGGAAAATCGGTCTCACCGATAGGGATCTCGGTCTCACCAAGATGGGATTGTAATCTCTCTGTGTATGTCCATTACCAAAATCGGTCTCATCGAGTTTGAGCAATCGGTACTACCGAGATTGCAATGTAAACTCCCTGTTTACCTTTCGTAACATTTCAGTCTCACTGAAATGAGCGCATCGGTCCCATCGAGTTTACCTGACCAACTCTCTGGAAAGCTTATTACCAAAATTGGTCTCACCGAGTTTGTGTAATCGGTCTTACCGAGATTATGTTATGCCCTAACCCTAACCATATCGGTCCTACCGAGTTGCATGTCGGTCCCATCGAAAATCCTAACGGTCACTAGGTTTACTAAATCGGTCCGACCAAGTTTGTTGATTCGGTCCCACCGAGTTTGGTAAATTGTGTGTAACGGTTAGATTTTGTGTGGAGGCTATATATACCCCTCCACCTCCTCTTCATTCATGGAGAGAGCCATCAGACTGAACCTACACTTCCAGCATACATTTTTTGAGAGAGAACTACCTACTCATGTGTTGAGGCCAAGATATTCCATTCCTACCATATGAATCTTGATCTCTAGCCTTCCCCAAGTTGCTTTCCACTCAAATCTTCTTTCCACTAGAGCCAAATCCCATGAGAGAGAGTTGAGTGTTGGGGAGACTATCATTTGAAGCACAAGAGCAAGGAGTTCATCATCAACGCACCATTTGTTACTTCTTGGAGAGTGGTGTCTCCTAGATTGGCTAGGTGTCACTTGGGAGCCTCCGACAAGATTGTGGAGTTGAACCAAGGCGTTTGTAAGGGCAAGGAGATCGCCTACTTCGTGAAGATCTACCGCTAGTGAGGCAAGTCCTTCGTGGGCGACGGCCATGGTGGGATAGACAAGGTTGCTTCTTCGTGGACCCTTCGTGGGTGGAGCCCTCCGTGGACTCACGCAACCATTACCCTTCGTGGGTTGAAGTCACCATCAACGTGGATGTACGATAGCACCACCTATCAGAACCACGCCAAAAACATCCGTGTCTCCAATTGTGTTTGAATCCTCCAAAACCCTTCCCTTTACATTCTTGCAAGTTGCATGCTTTACTTCCGCTGCTCATATACTCTTTGTATGCTTGCTCGTTATGTATTGTGAATGTTAAACTTGTGCCTAAACTCCACTTAAACTTAAAGAGGATAAAAACTGCAACTTTGGTACTTAGTGTCTAATCACCCCCCCCCCTCTAGACACCTCTTCTCAAGTTCCTACACCGGCTCCTTCCGTAGCACATGATGCACGCATCCCGTGCGCCCGCGCCATGGCCGGCCCCCTCCAGGCCGCGCCGAAGCGCGCGCGCCTACACCCGGTGCTCCTCCCCACCACCCGTAGCTCCGGCCTCCCTCCCTCTCTCCCCTTGTTCTTGGTCACTGGTGTCGTCCACCGCGCACCAACCGCGCTCAGCCCTGTGCCTCGCTGTGACCCTCTGCGCGCCGTCGCCACACTGTCCTCCCCTGCCTCTGCTCCAGGCCGGTCGCGCCTGCAGTACTCCGCTACCGCCCCAGGGCCACGGTCTCCGCCCCGTGCGCGCCACCCGTGGACACGCCTCGCACGCGCCCCGCCCCGTGCACGCCCATCGTGGCCGCCTTCCCCTGCTCTGTTGCGGCCTCGCCGGCCCGCGCCCCCACAAACCCCCGCTCCAGCTCTGTCGCGCCATGGCCGCCCCCTTTCCTTCCCTGGCGGCTGCGGTCGCCCATTGCAGTGGCCAGCGATGCCTCGCCGTTCCCCCTGTTGGCTTGGGCGGGCGCCCATTCGGGCTGGCGCCCGTCGCCTGCACGCCCGAACCCGATAGGCCCTATGGGCCTATGACAAACGGGGCCGGTGCCCCAGAACGTTTTATAAAAAAAAGAATTAAATAAAATAAATAAAAATAATATAATTAATTAATTAACTTAATTAATCATGTTAGTTAATCTAATTAAGCCTAATTATTTAACCTAATCACTTTAATTAAATTGACTAATCATGTTTAGATAACTGTGTCAATGACAGACGGCACCCACACGTCAATTTGACCTACTCAACCCCCTGTTGACTGCTGACGTCATGCTGACGTCAACAAACACTATTCTAGATAATGTTGAATTAAAATATTTAAATTAACCCTAAAATGATTTAAATCTTTTAAAAATCATATAAAATAAACCGTAGCTCAGATGAAAATACTTTCTACATGAAAGGTGCTTAGAACGATGAGACGAATCCGGATACACAGCCTGTTCATCCTCCACACACCCCTAGCATATCGAACACACAACTTTCCCCCTCTGGTTCATCTGTCTGAAAACGCGAAACACCAGGGATACTTTCCCGGATGTTTCCCCCCTTCGCCGGTATCACCTACTACCGCGATTGGGCACCCCTAGCATCACGCTTTGTCATCTCATGCATAGTCATGCATTTGTTTGCATTGTATTTATTGTTTCTTCCCCCTCTTCTCTCGCTAGACACCGAGACCAACGCTGCTGCTACCCAGTACGACTACGGTATTGACGATCCCTCCTCGGCTGAGCTTCCAGGCAAGCACCCCCCCTTGATCACTAGATAGCACCTATTCTTCTCTATACTGCTTGCATTAGAGTAGTGTAGTATGTTATTGTTGAGTTACTCCTATTCTGTTGCATAGCCTGTCATTGTTGCTATAGTCATTGATACCTTACCCGCAATCCTAAATGCCTAGTATAGGATGCTAGTTTATCATCATTGGCCCTACATTCTTGTCAGTCTGCCTTGCTATACTATCGGGCCGTGATCACTCGGGAGGTGATCACGGGTATATACTATACATATATACATACTATACAGATGGTGACTAAAGTCGGGTCTGCTCATTAAGTACCCGCAAGTGATTCCGATGTGGGGGCTAGAAGGACAGGTGGCTCCATCCCGGTAGAGGTGGGCCTGGGTTCTCGACGGCCCCCGACTGTTACTTTGTGGCGGAGCGACTAGGCAGGTTGAGACCACCTAGGCGAGAGGTGGGCCTGGACCTGGTCGGCGTCTGCGGTTACTTCAAAATAACACGCTTAACGAGATCTTGGTATTTGATCTGAGTATGGCCACTGGCCTATACGCACTAACCAACTACGCGGGAATAGTTATGGGCACTCGACGTCGTTGTATCAGCCGAAGCCTTCTTGACATCAGTGACTGAGCGGCGCACGCCGGGTTGGACTGCATAACACAACTTCCTTTGTAATGGAGGTTGCTAGGTCTGCTCACCGGCCGCGTACGCAACGTGCAGGTGTGCAATGGGCGATGGGCCCAAACCCCTGCGCGCATAGGATTTAGACCGGCATGCTGACCTCTCTGTTGTGCGTAGGTGGGGCTGCGACGTGTTGATCTTCTGAGGCCGGGCATGGCCCAGGAAAGTGTGTCCGGCCAAATGGGATCGAGCGTGTTGGGTTATGTGGTGCACCCCTGTAGGGAAGTTTACCTATTCGAATAGCCGTGTCCCTCGGTAAAAGGACAACCCGGAGTTGTACCTTGACCTTATGACAACTAGAACCGGATACTTCCGGTGATCGCTTTTCCACAGGGCGACGAGGGGAGGATCGCTGGGTAGGATTATGCTATGCGATGCTACTTGGAGGACTTTAATCTACTCTCCTCTACATGCTGCAAGACAGAGGCTGGCAGAAGCGTAGTCTTTGATAGGACTAGCTATCCCCCTATTATTCTGGCATTCTGCAGTTCGGTCCACCGATATTGCCTCTTTACACATATATCCATGCATATGTAGTGTAGATCCTTGCTCGCGAGTACTTTGGATGAGTACTCACGGTTGCTTTGCTCCCTCTTTTCCCCCATTTTCCTCTTCTTCTCGGATGCCGCAACCAGACGTTGGAGCCCAGGAGCCAGACGCCACCGTCGATGACGACTACTACACTGGAGGTGCCTACTACTACGTGCAGGATGCTGACGACGACCAGGAGTAGTTAGGAGGATCCCAGGCAGGAGGCCTGCGCCTCTTTCGATCTGTATCCTGGTTTGTGCTAGCCATCTTATGGCAACTTGTTTAACTTATGTCTGTATTCAGATACTGTTGCTTCTGCTGACTTGTCTATGATCGAGCACTTGTATTCGAGCCCTCAAGGCCCCTGGCTTGTAATATGATGCTTGTATGACTTATTTATGTTTTTAGAGTTGTGTTGTGATATCTTCCCGTGAGTCCCTGATCTCGATCATACATGTTTGCGTGCATGATTAGTGTACGATTGAATCAGAGGCGTCACACACTCTAGCAACCCATCATCTACTTATTACTCCCTCCGTTCCTTTATCTAAGGTGCATTTTTTCCAGCTCGGTGACCAAGGCAGCAATTTTTGGAGCATCTGGGACAATACTACCCCTGGTATTAGCTTAGCGTTGGAAATCAATTAGGTGAGCTTCCACTGATTTGGCCGCTGCATGCAGATACGCTGCCGGCCTTGCATGGCACATGCAATGCCCATATCCCAAGAAATCAGCGATGCAAATAACTCTGTTACCTCCTATAGGAAAATGAGCTCGCGCGGCAGAGAGAAAAAGGGAGGGAAGTCACTTGGCACCAACAGAATGCAGATTTTAAAATATGTTCTCGTGTATAAAATGAGTCCACTCCCCCTGGTTTTCTTCATTTCCCCCTTCTTCCAGTACTTGGCCAACAGAAAAACATGGTTGATCTAGACTTGCATCCAGCACCTAATTGGGATTCAATTGAGGAGAACGAAGACCGGGCCTGTGATCTTGGATACGACTATGACTGGCTAGCTTCCGATGACTCCAACGACGGTATGTTCTTGTGCAATCTCACCTTTTTGCAGTAATACTAGCAGGATAATTTTTTTATTGCGGGCTCCATGTAGAAGTTGAGCATTCCCTCCATGACGGCAATGGATGCGAGCATGATCGACTTCATGCCAGCAAAGAAGCCGACGATGAGGCGGACCTCCTTGAACACAGGCGAGCTGCTTCTGCGGAGCACGGGCGACTTGACATACGCACGCCGGCGGAAGATGCGGGGCACGGCCAACGAGCCGGCGGGCACGGACGCGGGCACGGCCAAGGCGCAGGCGGGCGCAGACGCGGGGACGGCCACGGCCAACGCGCCGGCGGGCGGGGACGCGCACGAGGCCAACATGCAGACGGACCCGGCCATGCAGTGGACGCAACGCAGGCTTCACAGGTATACATATTGTATGTATTCCATACTCCTTGAACCAGATCATGTACTCCGGGGTAGTACTTGAACCGGTGTGTCACCATCTCTGCTCAGGTGGATCACCGAGGCGCTGGTGGACGAGGCCACGCAGAGGATGGAATACAGTGCAAGCCGCCGGTGAATCCAGCGGAGAAGTGGTGGCCGGTGTCCTTTTGCACGATGGTTTCGCTCAGAAGTAGGAAGACCTTCTATCCTGGGGCGATCCGGCTTGGTACAACCAGGGCCTATCTCTTCGACGGCGAATGAGGGAGTCCTGGATTAGGGGGTGTCCGGATAGCCGGACTACCATCATCAGCCGAACTATCATCGGCCGGACTATCATCATCGACCGGACTCCAAGACTATGAAGATACAAGATTGAAGACTTCGTCCCGTGTCTGGATGGGACTTTCCTTGGCGTGGAAGGCAAGCTTGGCGATACGGATACGTAGATCTCCTACCATTGTAACCGACTCTATGTAACCCTAGCCCTCTCCGGTGTCTATATAAACCGGATGGCTCTAGTCCGTAGGACAACAACAACAACAACCATTACAATCATACCATAGGCTAGCTTCTAGGGTTTAGCCTCCTTGATCTCGTGGTAGATCCACTCTTGTAAACATCCACAATATCAATATCAATCAAGCAGGACGTAGGGTTTTACCTCCATCAAGAGGGCCCGAACCTGGGTAAAACATCGTGTCCCTTGTCTCCTGTTACCATCCGCCTAGACGCACAGTTCGGGACCCCCTACCCGAGATCCGCCGGTTTTGACACCGACATTGGTGCTTTCATTGAGAGTTCCTCTGTGTCGTCACCGATAGGCTTGATGGCCTCTTCAATCGACAACGACGCAGTCCTGGGTGAGACTTTTCTCCCCGGACAGATCTTCGTATTCGGCGGCTTCGCACTGCGGGCCAACTCACTTGGCCATCTGGAGCAGATCGAAAGCTACGCCCCTGGCCGTCAGGTCAGGTTTGGAAGCCTAAACTTCACGGCCGATATCCGCGGGGACTTGATCTTCGATGGATCTGAGCCACAGCCGAGCGTGCCGCGCTGTCACGATGGGCACGACCTAACTCTGCCGCCGGACAACACCTTGGAGGCCGCACATGAATCCGCTCCGACCCATAGTCCGGAGCCGATCGCTCAGATCGAGGACGGATGGCTGGACACCGCCTCGGGAGCTGCAACTTCTACGGCGATGGAGCCGAACACTTACCTTGTCCCGCATAAAGCTCATGACTCCGAGGTGCCGGACTCTCTGCCGGACTCCGAACCTCCTGCGCCCCTGCCGGTCGAATCCGACTGGGCGCCGATCATGGAATTCACCGCTGCGGACATCTTTCAGTACTCACCCTTCGGTGATATCTTAAATTCGCTGAAGCATCTCTCGCTATCCGGAGAGCCCTGGCCGAACTACGGCCAGGATGGTTGGGACGCGGACGACGAAGAAATTCAGGGCCCACCCACCACCCACTTCGTAGCCACCGTCGACGATCTAACCGACGTACTCGACTACGACTCCGAAGACATCGACGGTATGGACGACGATGCCGGAGACTATCAAGAACCAGTGCCTACAGGACACTGGAAGACCACCTCGTCATACGACATATATATGGTGGACACCCCAAAAGATGGGGACGGCGAAGAAGCAACGGAGGCCGATTCCTTAAAGAAACAGCCCAAGCGCCGACATCAGCGGCGCCGCTCTAAATCCCGCCACAGCAAGAATAGAGATTCCGGCACAGGAGATAATAACACCCCAGAAAGTGCCGAAGACAACCCCCTCCAGCACGATCCAGCGCAGGAGGAGGCAGAAGCAAGCCCTCACGAGAGGGCGGCAGACGAAGAGGTCGAGGATGATAATTACTTACCTCCCTCCGGAGACGAGGCAAGCCTCGACGACGACGAATTCGTCGTGCCTGAGGATCCCGTCGAACAAGAGCGTTTCAGACGCAGGCTAATGGCCACGGCAAACAGCCTAAAGAAAAAGCAGCAACAGCTTCAAGCTGATCAAGACCTACTGGCCGACAGATGGACCGAGGTCCTCGCGGCCGAAGAGTATGAACTCGAACGCCCCTCCAAAAGTTACCCAAAACGCAAGTTGCTCCCCCGACTAGAGGAGGAAGCGTACAAACCTGCATCACCAGCGCACAATACGGCAGACCGACCACCTCGTGGCCGCGACAGAGAGGCATGCAAGCCCTCCACCAAAACCGTACCCCGGCATCGCTCAAAAAGCATGAAGCCACGGGGGAACGCGCCGGACTTGCGGGATATATTGGAGGACAAGGCAAGACAATCCAGATCTATCTATGGATCACGTGGGCGCCCCAAGACCCACGACGAATACCGTCGCGCCGGATACAACTACTCCGGCCGGGCCGAACACAGCAGACAACGCTCTCTCGAGCTACGTCGCGATATTGCTCAATACAGAGGCGCCGCACACCCACTATGCTTCACTGACGAAGTAATGGATCATCAAATCCCTGAAGGGTTTAAACCCGTTAATATCGAATCCTACGATGGCACAACAGACCCCGCGGTTTGGATTGAGGATTATCTCCTCCATATACATATGGCCCGCGGCGACGATCTTCACGCCATCAAATATCTCCCGCTCAAGCTTAAAGGACCAGCTCGGCATTGGCTTAACAGCCTGCCCGCAGAGTCAATTGGATGCTGGGAAGACCTGGAAGCCGCATTCCTCGACAACTTCCAGGGCACGTATGTGCGACCACCGGACGCAGATGACCTAAGCCACATAATCCAGCAGCCAGACGAATCGGCCAGGCAATTCTGGACACGGTTCTTAACAAAGAAAAATCAAATCGTCGACTGTCCGGATGCAGAGGCCCTCGCTGCCTTCAAACATAACATCCGCGACGAGTGGCTGGCCCGGCACCTAGGACAGGAAAAGCCGAAATCCATGGCAGCCCTCACATCACTCATGACCCGCTTCTGTGCGGGAGAGGATAGCTGGCTAGCTCGCAGCAACAACCTCAGCAAAAACGCTGGCAGTCCGGATACCAAGGACCGCAATGGCAGGTCGCGTCGAAACAAAAACAAACGCCGCATTAACGGCGACAGCAATGAGGATACGGCAGTCAACGCCGGATTCCGAGGCTCCAAGCCCGGTCAACGGAAGAAGCCATTCAAAAGAACCACTCCGGGCCCGTCCAATTTGGACCGAATACTCGACCGCTCCTGTCAAATACATGGAACCCCCGAAAAGCCAGCTAACCACACCAACAGAGATTGTTGGGTATTCAAGCAGGCAGGCAAATTAATCGCCGAAAACAATGACAAGGGGCTACACAGCGATGACGAGGAAGAGACCCGGCCGCCGAACAACAGAGGACAAAAGGGATTCCCCCCTCAAGTTCGGACGGTAAACATGATATACGCAACGCATATACCCAAGAGGGAGCGGAAGCGTGCACTAAGGGACGTATACGCGATGGAGCCAGTCGCCCCAAAATTCAACCCATGGTCCTCTTGCCCGATCACTTTCGATCGAAGAGACCATCCGACCAGTATCCGCCATGGCGGATTCGCCGCATTGGTTTTAGACCCAATCGTCGATGGATTTCACCTCACGAGAGTCCTGATGGACGGCGGCAGTAGCCTGAACCTGCTTTATCAGGATACAGTGCGCAAGATGGGCATAGACCCTTCAAGGATTAAACCTACAAAGACAACCTTCAAAGGCGTCATACCAGGTGTCGAGGCCAGTTGTACAGGCTCAGTTACACTGGAAGTGGTCTTCGGATCCCCGGATAATTTCCGAAGCGAGGAGTTAATCTTCGACATAGTCCCGTTCCGCAGTGGCTATCACGCTCTGCTCGGACGAACCGCGTTCGCAAAATTCAACGCGGTGCCGCATTATGCATACCTTAAGCTCAAGATGCCAGGCCCTCGTGGAGTCATCACGGTCAATGGAAACACGGAACGCTCCCTCCGAACGGAGGAACATACAGCGGCTCTCGCGGCAGAAGTACAGAGCAGCCTTTTAAGGCAATTTTCGAGTCCGGCCGTTAAACGACCGGACACGGCCAAACGCGCCCGGAGCAACATCAACCAAGACCACCTGGCACGTTCCGAGCACGCGTAGCAATGCGGCCTCAACCCCAGCCCTCGCACAATTGTAAGACAAACTCTCCGCGTACATAATTACGCCCTGGAGATACCATGGGCATAGGGGGAGAGGCACAACCACAACAGACCCAGAGTGCGGTTCGACCACACCAGGGGCTCCCAAGTGTGTCGCTCTTTTTATCTTTTATTTCTCTCTTTTTTATACAGAACTCTGTCCGGCGGCGAACCTGCCGAACTCATGATGCAACAGCCAGGGAGGGACAAAGGCTGCGACGAACACTCAGGTGGTCTCCATTACGAGCATTAAATTTGTTAAATACACCATTCCGCGGCCTACCCCTGGAGGGAGACGCCTTTAATTCGTCCAATCCCTTGCTTTCCGCACTATTTGTATCATTCCGCACTCATAGCAGATCTTCTCGAATAAAATGCAGCACTTTTTGCCCATAATTGCATTACCTTATATATATATGTTCATTTACGACATGTTGCATCCGTACATTTTGGTACGGCCAAATACACCAGGGGCTTATGTTCCCCGCATTATGGTGTGATAAAGTCCGAACACTTTCACAAGTGCGGCACCCCGAACTTATAGCATTATATGAATCGGCTCCGAATCATGTCTTGGGTCAATAGTTGGGTTTGCCCGGCTCCCATGTTTGGCACCTTACGTTCCGTTCTATCGGCTAAGGTAGCACTGGGAGAACCACTGCGATTGCGCCCCGGTTGAGCCGGGTTAACGCCTCAGTGGAGAAAGCTAAAACTGACTGTCATGATAAGGCGAGAGACTGGTCGCTGTTCGAGAGGTCCTTTCGGGTCCTTAAAGACCTACGCCGCTTCGAGCGAAGTTCCGGATAATGTCCGACGAAGGCGTGGATAGCGCCCCGAATTCGGTCTTCCGAATACTAGGGGCTTCGCCGAAATTTAAAATTATAGAATTCTATGGCTAAGTGAGAGTGTTCAAGCACTATAAGTCCGGTTGCCTTGTTCGTTGTGTTGAGCGCCTCCCTAGATGGACCCAAAAATGGGAACAAGAGTGCTCAAGTTTATCCCGAACACCCCAGCACTCGTGGCATGGGGGCTGAAGCCGACGACTTGCCATCTCTCAGATTTAATAAACGGCCGCACAGA
Source organism: Triticum aestivum (assembly GCF_018294505.1). Lineage (NCBI taxonomy): Eukaryota > Viridiplantae > Streptophyta > Magnoliopsida > Poales > Poaceae > Triticum > Triticum aestivum. Next base: position 387,386,035 of record NC_057813.1, read on the forward strand.
AGGTAATATTTTAAATTAACAAGCGTTGCTTAGCGCATATGAACAAAGTTTTCAGCGCACAGGATAACACATTGCGAATTTACTCAATAATTACATCCCTGGGGCACTCATCCGCAATCTTGCGGGCACCCTTCAGGACAGTCTTATAGTACATCTCGGGCGTACGATATTCCTTGCCCGCTGGTGGCGCGTCAGTGATTAGCTTCTCCGCATCCAGCTTGCCCCAATGCACCTTTGCGCGGGCAAGGGCCCGACGAGCACCTTCAATACAGGCGGAGCGCTTGATAACCTCCACCCAGGGGCACGCATCCACCAACCGTCGCACGAGGCCGAAGTAGCTCCCAGGCATGGCCTCTCCAGGCCACAGCCGGACTATGAGGCCCTTCATGGCCTGCTCGGCCACCTTGTGGAGCTCGACCAGCTGCTTCAGCTGGTCGCTAGGGGGCACCGGATGGCCGGCCTCAGCATACTGAGACCAGAAGACCTTCTCCGTTGAGCTCCCCTCCTCGGCTCGGTAGAATGCGGCGGCATCAGACACGCTGCGAGGCAGATCTGCAAACGCCCCTGGAGAGCTCCGAATTCGGGTAAGTAACACGTAATTTACATTCACATGCTTGCTTTGCATGAAAAATGCCTTACCCGCCGCTATCTTCCTCACCAACTCAATCTCCTGAAGGGACTTATGGGCATCGGCCTTGGCAGTCTTGGCACTTTCGAGAGCCGAGGCAAGCTCGGACTCTCGAGTCTTTGAGTCACGCTCCAAACTCTCATGCTTTTCCATGAGAGCCTGGAGCTCTTGCTGAACCACCGCCACCCGCGCCTCCTGCTTTTCTCGCTCTGCCCGTTCCGCGGCCGCATTGCGTTCGGCCGCAGACACGGCCTCCTTCAGGGTCGCCACCTCGTTCGTGGCCCCTGCAGTACCCATGTTATCCTTGTTATTTTTTGTTGCAACCTAAATCCTTTTCTGTAAGGTACAAGTTCAAAGTGGTGTTACTCACCTTCTTTGTCCTGGAGCTGCTTCTTGGCGCGGCCGAGCTCTTGCTCGGACCGCTCGAGCTCCTGCTTCAAAGCACCGACCTCCGCAGTCAGTGCGGCAGAGGTCAGCAGCGCAGCCTGCAACCCATATTGACATAATTTTTTAGCAACCCTGCGTATATCTTCTTTTTTTCAGATCCTCAGTCCGGCTTTTCTTTCCGAACACCGAACCGAGCATCAGGGGCTACTGTCTATGCGGTATTACATTGCATATTTTTAACTTCTTACCTCAAAGCCTGATAGAAGGCTACTGCAGGCTTCGGTCAGCCCGCTCTTGGCAAGCTGTACCTTCTGAATCACCGCACTCATAATAGTGCGGTGTTCTTCCTCGATGGAAGCGCTCTGGAGCGCCTCCAACAAATTGTCCGGCGCCTCCGGTTGGACGGAAGCCGCCGGCGTCACGGTCTTGCCCTTCGTGCGAAGGGGCCGCCGGCCGGACTCCGGAACCACTGCGGGTTCTGATATGGAGTCCGGCGCAAAGTCCGGGAGGACGCCTTGTGGCGCCTCCGGAGCCTCCCCCTGATGGGTCCCTTCTTGGGATCCCACCTCGGCGTCCTCGGTGTCGCGAGGGGTGGAGGCGGTCGGGATGGAGTCTACATCCGACGGAGCCAACGACCCGCTCGATGAAGCGGGGAGATCATCATTGGCCGGACTACAGGCAGCATGCGGCATCAGAATGACACTATGTGACACAGAAAAAGAAATTATAAATCACTCAGGAATCCGGATACTTACGATCTCGCTGGAGGCCTGGCCCTTGAAGGCCATTCTTCCTCGCCAACGTTGATGTTGGCGGAGCTGTCCGGGGGAATAGTCCTTCCCCTCTTGGACCCTTCGGCCTCCCCTGTTGGGGAAGCCTTCCTCTTCCTCTCTCCCTCCTCTGGGAGAGAGTCCTCTTTCTCCTCCTCGTTTTCGGGGGAGGAGTCCGCCCCGGAGTCGTCGGACACCTGAAAACGGGAACTCTTTCGAGCACCCGTGGCCTCCTTCTTGGCCTTCTTCTCCGGCACCACGTGCGGTGCCGGAACCAGCAGCCTCGCTAGACGGGCGTCTACTGGGTTTTCTGGCATAGGAGCCGGGCAGATAATCTGCTCCGCCTTCCTCATCCAGTCCTGTCAAAGGAAAAGGGGAAATTAAAACCCGCATAGAGTCAAACTATGAAAAGCAAGTGTCCCGTAAAGGGGTAGAATCACTTACCTCGTCGGCTTGGCGCTGCGAGCGAAATCCGCGATCTTCAGTCGCGGATGCGGGGGCTTCGGCGCCCTTAAACAGCACCCTCCAGGCGCCTTCGTACGTCGTGTCGAAGAGCCCGCTCAGCGCCTGGTGCTGTTCCGGATTGAACTCCCACAGATTGAATGCCCGCTCTTGGCATGGGAGAATCCGGCGGACGAGCATGACTTGGACCACGTTAACCAGCCTGAGCTTCTTCACCAGCTTCTGGATACAGGCTTGGAGTCCCGTCAGCTCCTCCGAACTACCCCACAGCAAGCCCTTCTCTTTCCAGGAGGTGAGCTGCGTGGGGATACCAGATCTGAACTCGGGGGCCGCCGCCCACGTAGGGTCGCGCGGCTCGGTGATATAGAACCACCCCGATTGCCACCCCTTGACGGATTCCACGAAGGCCCCTTCGAACCAAAGGACGTTGGGCATCTTGCCCAACATGGCGCCTCCGCACTCCGCTTGAGTGCCCTTCACTACCTTCGGCTTGACATTGAAGGTCTTGAGCCACAAGCCGAAGTGGGGCTGGATGCAGAGGAAGGCCTCGCACACGACGATAAACGCCGAGATGTTGAGGATGAAGTTCGGCGCCAGATCATGGAAATCCAGGCCGTAGTAGAACATGAGCCCCCGGACAAAGGGGTGAAGTGGAAAGCCCAGTCCGCGGAGGAAGTGGGGAAGAAAAACGACCCTCTCATGGGGCCTGGGGGTGGGGATGAGCTGCCCCTCGTCGGGCAGCCGGTGCGCGATGTCGCCGGACAGGTAGCCGGCGCTGCGCAGTCTTTCGATGTGCTCCTCCGTAACGGAGGAGGTCATCCACTTGCCTCCCGCTCCAGACATGACTGGGGAAGGTTGAGACGAGATGTGCGGGCTTGGGCGCTGGAGCTCGAGTGCGCGGAGATGGATAAGCAAAGGAGGAAGAAGGCGTAGGTGAAAAGGTGAATCCTTATCCCTTATATGGGCGGGCGAAGTCTACGCGTCCCCCACCGGCCTGGTAAAACTCGCTTATCCCCCAAGCGTCACCATCAATGGCGCGGTTGGGTTACCCACGTCCGTATTGATGAGAATCCCGGATTAAGGGGGAACACGATCTCTGCTTCGACAAGACGTGCCAAGGAAACCGCTTCGCTAAATGCGCTGAGGTGGTAGAGTAAAAAACGATTCAAGTAATGGCTTGGTAGTGGCGTGACGTCATGCCGCAAAAAACGTCAGCAGATTGAACTTGTGTATATATTATTCTCTCTACGGTGGAATGTGGAATTTATTTTGCAGAGCCGGACACTATCCTGGTGTTCACAATCTTCTATCATTCGGAGGAGGAACCCGCCTTGCAATGCCAAGCAATATACGCGCCGGACTTATCGTCATTGAAGCCTGGTTCAGGGGCTACTGAGGGAGTCCTGGATTAGGGGGTGTCCGGATAGCCGGACTACCATCATCAGCCGAACTATCATCGGCCGGACTATCATCATCGACCGGACTCCAAGACTATGAAGATACAAGATTGAAGACTTCGTCCCGTGTCCGGATGGGACTTTCCTTGGCGTGGAAGGCAATCTTGGCGATACGGATACGTAGATCTCCTACCATTGTAACCAACTCTATGTAACCCTATCCCTCTCCGGTGTCTATATAAACCGGATGGCTCTAGTCCGTAGGACAACAACAACAACAACCATTACAATCATACCATAGGCTAGCTTCTAGGGTTTAGCCTCCTTGATCTCGTGGTAGACCCACTCTTGTAAACATACACAATACCAATATCAATCAAGCAGGACGTAGGGTTTTACCTCCATCAAGAGGGCCCGAACCTGGGTAAAACATCGTGTCCCTTGTCTCCTATTACCATCCGCCTAGACGCACAGTTCGGGACCCCCTACCCGAGATCCGCTGGTTTTGACACCGACAGCGAACATGTTCTTATAGATTCTCGTGCGTGCCGGACCGGTGAAGTATTCATCCAGGGAACGGTTGTCATGTTCCCCTGCCATCTTGCAAACATCACCACCGGTGACCAAGGAGTTGATGCGGCAGGTTCTATGTGCGCACACGACTCAGACCATGGAGAAGATGCTGCTGGTGGATGTGATGGCTCGGAAGTGGAAGAAGCTGCCAGTATGCTTGCGGCCCTCGGACATGCTCGTGGTGCACATGATGTCGTGCTTAAACGCGTGCGTGCGGCGCTACTTGCTGGTCCTGTCGTCGGGCATGGCCGTGGAGGTGACGACAATGCCGTCGGGGACGCCAGTGACGCTCGACGTGGTCGTCGACGCTTGGGCTTGGCTGGTCGCAGCAGAATGCGCCCGGCTCTGACGAAGTGGCAAGGCGGCCATACCGAAGTTGTTCCATCTTCACTAAATGGCAGCAGCAATGATGCAACCAGCCCTGCCGACGTTAACCAAGGTGACTGTACAGAAAGTGTTCCATCTTCAGTAAATGGCAGCGGCAATGATGCAACCAGCCCCGCCGGCAACGTTAACCCATGCATCCGTGTGGAGTTGAACAAAGGTGTTGTTCCAGAGAGTGACCCTGGAGTACAAGCTGAAGTAGCTGACACCGGCAGCAACAATGGTTAGTCTTCTGCATGAGTTATTTCTGTAGAGAATGTTAGTTCTTTTTAGCTGAAAGTAATTCAGTTCTTGTTCTGAATATTCTGTAGGCTCAAATGCTAATCAAAAAAGAAGCGAAGATGGTACCCAGACCATCAAAAGCATGAAATTTATGCCATGCTATTAGAGCGGACAAATCAAGGCGTACTAAACCAAGGGGTGGTTGACGAGGTGGCAGAGCTTTGTCAAGTTAATTACCGGACTGTTCAAAACATATGGTCGAGAGGCAAGAAAGCCGGTGGTATTCATGGAGTAGCAAACAAAAGGGTGAAAACTTGTGGCCGCAAGAAGATACCGTTTGATTTAGATGCCATAAAAAAGATTGAATTGAGCAAAAGAACTATGCTCAAAGATCTTGCTAATGAGCTTCAAATGGCGAAGACAACTTTATGGAGAAGGTTGAAGGAGGGCAGACTGAAGCACCATACAAATTCAATTAAATCCACATTGACTGATGACAACAAGGTGGGTCGGATTCGGTTTTGTTTATCCATGTTGAATGAGCTAAGTGTGCCTGAAGAACCCAGATTTAAAGGCATGTACAATGTCATTCACATTGATGAGAAGTGGTTCTACCACACTAAAGGTACCCAGAACTACTACTTGGCACCTGATGAAGAAGAACCCTATCGCAGCACACAGAGCAAGGGATTTATCGAGAAAGTGATGTTCTTGGCAGCAGTAGCAAGGCCTTGTTATGATGATCATGGTGTCATGACTTTTGATGGCAAGATTGGAATTTGGCCGTTCACATATCAGGACTTTGCAAAGAGGCGTAGCCCTTACCGAGAGAGGGGGGAAGAGGTAATCAAGGTTTTGCCATCGGTGACGAAGGATGTCAGTAGAGATTATATGGTGAACAAGCTGCTACCTGCCATCAAGGCTTTGTGGCCGGCTTCGGAATGCGGACGCATAATATACATTCAGCAAGATAATGCAAAGACCCATATTGCTGTGAATGACAGTGTGTTTTGTGCAGCGGCACACGCGGATGGATGGGATATTAGGCTTACATGTCAGCCACCGAACTCACCTGATTTGAACATTCTTGACTTAGGATTCTTTGCTGCACTTCAGGCTCTTTTTGAGAAGATGTCCCCTGGTAAAATTGCTGATATTGTTGCAAAGGTGAAAAAAGCATATGACACCTACCCGGCTGAGAGAAGCAACCATATTTTTCTTACCCTTCAGTCATGCATGTGCGAGGTACTGAAGCAGAAAGGAGGTAACCGGTACAAGGTTCCGCACATGAGGAAGTCATTTCTGGCGGCACTCGAAATGCTTCCGGACGTAGTACCCTGCGATGCTGATGTTGTAATTGCTGCTATTGAAGCCCTTCCAGATGCTTGATGTACTTCTTGTGGCTTGTTATCAGTAATAATCTTAGCAACTTTGTTACTTATACAATCATGAATTTAAACATACTCGTACTGTACTTGTAGCCTTATTCATAATCTCAGTGAACTTGTTCTTTGTTTTCTGATGCTTATTACTCCATGCCATCAAGTAATCTTAAAAGAACTTGTTGTTAATTTTTTTGGTGATTTTTATTACTCCATGACTTCGACTTATCTATTGCTTTGAGAGTAGAACATTGCAAGAAACAGTAACCAACAAAATGAGCTTCATTCATGCCAAAGTATGATGTCACTTAACAAACTCATGCAATAAAAAAAAGACTTTGGGCACATTGACAATTTATGAAATCACACCAAATATTTAGTGCTAAGAGGAGAGTAGTTGGGTCACTGATTATGTGGTCATTTCTTCATCATCTTTGGATCATACGATGTCATCAAGGACTTCAGTATGAAATCCCTATATGATTCCATTCCTGGGGGTACCGAGTCCGGCATTGAATCTGGGGCATAAAATCATTCCACACGCACTTCACTTGCTCTGGCAGCTTGCATTGCTTCAAACTCTGAATCGATGGTCTCGGCATCGCTATCGACCTCATCATTCTTGATGGCCTTGTCATCTACCGCGTTGCTCTTATCGTTCTCCTTGCCATATTGGTGCTCCCCTTGATCGACGCCTCCAGTTGTGTCGCTAAAAGTTAGAACAACTCATGTCATACTAGTACATGTACATATATGATGGATAAGAGCAAACGTATAAGTGGGACTAACCAAAAATCGGTGATGTTATTTGACATGACGGATATTCCGTACATACGGCAAAGGACAGTGCGCCAAGCATTGCTTGACATGGCATGCTTGAAGAGGCCGATGCAGCGTATGGTTCGGACACCGCGCAGTTCACGACCTCGTTGACGGTGGTGATTCCGGCCTTGGAAGAAGTTACAGACCGGATGTCGAGCAGCATGTGTGCGCAATAACCTGGCTTGTTGGACACCGCCGTTGTCGGCCGTGGCCACATCATGCAAAATCTGGTCGGCGAGCTTCACGTCGGACAACAGAGGCGACGAGTCCTCGGCGAGACACCGGCCATGGTCTCGCACCTCACTAAATAGGCCCAAGGACTCGTCCGTTTCTTCCACCTGACTGAACAGTTCCATAGCAGGATCATCCTCTTGGCTAAAAACATGCAGCAACGAGTTGAACCTATCTTCCTCTAGCGTGAACGGATCCATGGTGGAAGAGAAAAGGCGTCCGTTCAGAAGTTTTGTTCATGTGATGCTTTCTATTCTCAGGAAAAGGCTTAGATCAGGTAGAGAAAATTGTTCTATACGCTCTCAAAGAGGAAACAATAAAATAATGGGATTGCATGGGATGGGAGGATATACATTTTCCCAATTAATGATGGTTCCCTTTTTTCCCAACAAAACGCATTAAGTGCTTGGCTTGATTTTAGCATCAGGAGGATAGCTACCATGTATGTCGGCCGTGGAGGGGTAAAAGAGGGATTAAGTGAGATTACAACAAATACACCTTACATTGTGGAATTTTTGTAAAAAAATGCACCTTAGATAAAGGAACGGAGGGAGTACTTTCCAATGCCTTCCTCTAGGCCCAAATAATGGTGAAGTGTCATGTAGTCGACGTTCACATAACACCACTGGAGGAGAGACAACATACATCTCATCAAAATATCGAACGAATACCAAATTCACATGACTACTAATAGAAAGACTTCACCCATGTCCTCGGGAACAAATGTAACTACTCACAAAGCATATTCATGTTCATAATCAGAGGGGTATTAATATGCATTAAGGATCTGAACACATGATTTTCCACCAAATAAACCAACTAGCATCAACTACAAGGAGTAATCAACACTACTAGCAACCCACAGGTACCAATCTGAGGTTTTGGTACAAAGATTGGATACAAGAGATGAACTAGGGTTTGAGAGGAGATGGTGTTGGTGAAGATGTTGATGGAGATTGACCCCCTCCCGATGAGAGGATCGTTGGTGATGACAATGGTGATGATTTCCCCCTCCCAGAGGAAAGTTTCCCTGGCAGAACAGTTCTGTCGGAGCCCTAGATTGGTTCCGCCAAGGTTCTGCCTTGTGGCGGCAGAGTTTCATCCCATGAGCTTGCTTATGATTTTTTCCACGGTAAAAGATTTCATATAGCAGAATATGGGCATCGGAGGGCTGCCAGGTGGCCCATGAGGCAGGGGGCGCGCCCAGGGGGTAGGGCGCGCCCCCCACCCTCATGGATGGTTGGTGGCCCCCCTCAGGTATTTCTTCCGCTGAATATTTTTTATTAATTCCCAAAATGACTTTTGTGGAGTTTAAGGACTTTTGGAGCTGTGTAGAATAGGTCTCCAATACTTGCTCCTTTTCCAGCCTAAAATCCCAGCTGCCATCATTCTCCCTCTTCATGTAAACCTTGTAAAATAAGAGAGAATAGCCATAAGTATTGTGACATAACGTGAAATAACAGCCCATAATGCAATAAATATCGATATAAAAGCATGATGCAAAATGGACGTATTAGTGATCTTGGTTGGTATGATTGTATATTTTATTTATGGTGTTGTCCTACGGTGCCCTCCATCTCGCACAAACGTGAGGGGTCCCCGCTGTAGGGTGTTGCAATACATTCATGATTCGCTTATGGTGGGTTGCGACAGTGATAGAAGCTTAAACCCGAGTAGGTGGGTTGTTGCGTATGGGATAAAGAGGACTTGATACTTAATGTTGGGTATCACGACCTTAATGATCTTTAGTAGTTGCGGATGCTTTCTAGAGTTCCTATCATAAGTGCATATGATCCAAGTAGAGAAAGTATGTTAGCTCATGCCTCTCCCTCGTATAGAATTGCAAGAATGATTATCGGTACTTGTTATCGATTGCCCAGGAACAAATGACTTTCTTATTGACAAAAGCTATCCACTTTTATTACCTTCCAATTTATTCGTAGTTTTATTCTCGCAAAGTACTCATAGTTTTATTCTTTGCAAAATAGTTTCATACTTGTTCTAGGTAAAGAAAACGTCAAGTGTGCGTAGAGTTGTATCGGTGGTCGATATAACTTGAGGGGATATTTGTTCTACCTTTAGCTCCTCATTGGGTTCGACAGTCTTATTTATCAAAGAAGGCTACAAATGATCCCCTACACTTGTGGGTTATCAAGAACTTTTTCTGGCGCCGTTGCCGGGGAGCAATAGTGTGGGGTGAATATTCTCGTGTGTGCTTGTTTGCTTTATCACTAAGTAGTTTTTATTTCCTGTTCTAAGTTGTTCTCTATCTTTAGTTATGGATATGGAACATGAAACATCAAAAAAATTAGTGGTACTTGCTACCCATGGAGACAGGGAACCTCCTAAAACCCTCGATGCTCATTATGTAAAAGATATTATGCACTACTTTAATAATCCTGAGATAACCCCATTCAACTATATAATGGGAGTAACATTGGATCAATGTGAATACTTTAGGGATTATCGCTTGACTCATAAAGGGAAATTGTTATGGGATCAAATTCGTATGTTGCATTGGTATGCTCAGGAGCTATGCTTGAGATATGATTATACTTGTTGCTCTAGGATGAACGCTCCACACCTTCCCTTTTCATGCAAATTTAATGATAATGAAACCTTGGTTTCTTATGCCAATGGTATATATGATTATTATGATGTGGAACAAATAGAAGAATTTGTTGCTTTTAAGGGTGCTTATGAAATTGAATCTTTGTTTGAAAAGTTTGAAGATTTTGATGATTCAGTTTATACACCTAAAAAATTTGCTATCCTTAAATATTGCTATGATAATTATAAATACAATTCCTATATTGATATATTTATTGAGAAAATCTCCACTGTCCAAGAAGAGACTAATATTTTGTAGGAGTCTATGGAAGAAGGAATTGATGAAACTTTGAGCTCATTGGATGAAAAAGATGATGAGGAGAGCGAAGAACAAAAGGAGGAAGAGCGGATTGATCACCTGTGCCCACCTTCTAATGAGAGTAACTCTTCAACTCAGCATTGTTTAATTCGATCTTACCGAAGGATGAATGCCATGATAATTGCTATGACCCCATTGATTCGTTTGAAACATCCCTTTTTGATGATGCTTGCTATGCTTGTGGCCATGATGCCAATTTAAATGATGCTTATGGAGATGAACTTCCTATAGTTCCTTATGTTAAGAAAGACATTGTTGCTATTGCACCCACACATGATAGTCCCTATTATCTTTTTGAATTGTCCAAAATACACTATATCAGAGAAGTTTGCACTTATTAAGAATTATATCGATGGGTTGCCTTTTACCATTGCACATGATAATTTTGATGAATGTAATATGCATGTGCTTGCTGCTCCTACTTGCAATTATTATGAGAGAGGAACTACATCTTCGCCTCTCTATGTTTCCAACACGAAAGAATTGCAACAAACTTCGTATGCTATGTATTGGCCTTTACTTGATGCGCATGAATTGTTCTTGTATGACATGTCGATGCATAGGAAGAGAGTTAACTTCATCATCGCATGATATATGTTGCTTTGTGCTCACTACTAAATGCTAAACCATTGTTAATTAAAATTGGCTTCGATATACCTTGGGATCCGGTGGATTCATTACTTGAGCACTTTATGCCTAGCTTAATGGCTTAAAAACGCTGCCAGGGAGACAACCTAGAAGTTTTAGAGAGTCATATATTTCTGTCGAGTGCTTTTATAAAGTTTTAAAACAAAAAAACATAGAGGGGAACTTAAAACTTCACAAAAAGAAAAGTGAAAGTGAGAAGGACGAGCATCGTGGAAGCAGGAGCATGCCTTGAACTTTGTTCATGCTTGATAACCCACAAGTATAGGGGGTCGCAACAGTTTTCGAGGGTAGAGTATTAAACCCAAATTTATAGATTCGACACAAGGGGAGCCAAAGAATATTTGAAGGTATTAGCAGCTGAGTTGTCAATCCAAGCACACCTAGAGATTAATTATCTGCAGCAAGGTTATCAGTAGCAAAGTAGTTTGATAGTTTTGATAATAGTAGCGGCAGCAATAGTAACGGTAACAGTGATAGCAGTAGTTTTGTAGCAAGTGTAATGGTGATGATAGCAGTAGTAACTTAGCAAGAACAATATAAGATAAATTCGTAGGCATTGGATTGGTGACTTGTTGGATGATATTCATCATGAGACAGTTATAACCTAGGGCGATATGACACTAGCTCCAGTTCATCAATATAATGTAGGCATGTATTCCGTAAATAGTCATACATGCTTATGGAAAGAACTTGCATGACATCTTTTGTCCTACCCTCCCGTGGCAGCGGGGTCCATATGGGAAACTAAGGGATATTAAGGCTTCCTTTTAATAGAGAACCGGAACAAATCATTAACACATAGTGAATACATGAACTCCTGAAACTACGGTCATCATCGGGAGTGGTCCCGACAATTATCACTCCGGGGTTACCGGCTCATAACACGTAGTAGGTGACTATAACTTGCAAGATCAGATTTAGAACATGGATATAATGTTGATAACATAAATGGTTCAGATCCGAATTCATGGCACCTGGGCCCAAAGTGACAAGCATTAAGCATGGCAAAGTCATAGCAACATCAATCTAAGAACATAGTGGATACTAGGGATCAAGCCCTAACAAAACTAACTCATTACATGATGAATCTCATCCAACTCCTCACTGACCAGTGAGCCTATGAAGGAATTACTCACTCCCGGTGGGGAGCATCATGGAATTGGCGATGGAGAAGGGTTGGTGATGACGAAGAACGAAGATCCCCCTCTCCGGATCCCCAAACGGACTCCAGATCTGGCCTCTGATGAAGAACAGGAGGTGACGGTGGCTCCGTCTCGTGGATAGCGACAATTCTTTCTCCCTGATTTTTTCTGGAAAAATAGGATTTTATAGCGTCGGTTTCAGGGTCTGTGGGGCACCAGGTGGGGACAACCCACGTGGGCACACCAGGAGAGGGGCGCGCCCTGGTGGATTGTGCCCACCCAGGTGCCCCTCTCCGGTGGATCTTGGCTCCAGAAATTCTCATTTATTGTATAAAAAATCCTCGCAAAGTTTCATTCCATTCCGAGAACTTTTATTTGTACACAAAAACAACACCATGGTAGTTCTACTGAAAACAACGTCAGTCCAGGGTTAGTTTCATTCAAATCATGCAAATTAAGAGTCCAAAACAAGAGGAAAAGCATTAGGAAAAGTAGATACGTTGGAGATGTGTCAACTCCCCTAAGCTTAAACCTTTGCTTGTCCTCAAGCAATTCAGTTGATAAACTAAAAGTGAAAAGGAAAAAAATTATGAACTCTTTGTTGGGGATCGTTGCAAAAATTAAAAAAAATCTACGCATCACCAAGATCAATCTATGGAGAGACTAGAAACAAGAGAGGGGAGTGCATCTTCATACCCTTGAAGATCGCGAAACGGAAGTGTTGCAAGAACGCGGATGAAGGAGTCATACTCGAAGCGATTCAAATCGCAGTTGATTTCGATCTAAGCGCCGAACAACGGCACCTCCGCGTTCAAGACCCGTGCAGACCGGTGACGTCTCACGCGCCTTGATCTAGCAAGGAGGAGGGAGATATTGAGGAGGACAACTCCAGCAGCAGCATGACGTCGTGGTGGTAGTGGAGCAGCGGTTCTCCGGCAGGGCTTCGCCAAGCTCAAACGAAGGAGGAGAGGTGTTGAAGAGGGGGAGGGCTGCTCCTTGGATGTGGTGCGGCTGCCCTCCCTCCTCCCATCTATTTATAGGGCAAAGGGGGCAGGGGTCCGGCCCCTCTAGATGAGATCTAGAGGGGGGGCGGCGGCCAAGGGGAGGCGGCTTGCCCCCCAAGCCAAGGGGGGCGCCCCCTTTAGGGTTTTCCCCCAACCCTAGGCGCATGGGCCCTATGGGGGGTGGTGCCCAGCCCACTTAGGGCCTAGTTCCCTTCCACATACAGCCCATAGCGCCCTCCGGGGCAGGTGGACCCTCCCGATGGACCCCGGAACCCCTTCGGTGGTCCCGGTACAATATCGGTAAACCCCCGAATACTTCCGGTGACCGCATGATGACTTCCCATATATAAATCTTCACCTCCGGACCATTCCGGAACTCCTTGTGACGTCTGGGATCTCATCCGGGACTCCGAAGAACATTCGGTAACCACATAATATCTCGCATAACAACTCTAGCATCGTCGAACCTTAAGTGTGTAGATCCTACGGGTTCGGGAATCATGTAGACATGACCGAGACAGCTCTCCGGCCAATAACCAATAGCGGGATCTGGATACCCATGTTGGCTCCCACATGTTCCATGATGATCTCATCGGATGAACCACGACGTCGAGGATTCTAGAAATCCCGTATACAATTCCCTTTGTCAATCGGTACATTACTTGCCCGAGATTCGATCGTCGGTATCCCAATACCTTGTTCAATCTCATTACCGGCAAGTCACTTTACTCGTTCCGTAATGCATGATCCCGTGACCAACTACTTAGTCACATTGAGCTCATTATGATGAGGTATTACCGAGTGGGCCCAGAGATATCTCTCCGTCATATGGAGTGACAAATCCCAGTCTCGATTCGTGCCAACCCAACAGACACTTTCGGAGATACCTGTAGTGCACCTTTCTAGCCACCCGGTTACGTTGTGATGTTTGGTACACCCAAAGCAGTCCTATGGTATCCGGGAGTTACACAATCTCATGGTCTAAGGAAATGATACTTGACATTAGAAAAGCTTTAGCAAACAAACTACACGATCTTGTGCTATGCTTAGGATTGGGTCTTGTCCATCACATCATTCTCCTAATGATGTGATCCTGTTATCAATGACATCCAATGTCCATAGTCAGGAAACCATGACCATCTGTTGATCAATGAGCTAGTCAACTAGAGGCTCACTAGGGACATGTTGTGGTCTATGTATTCACACATGTATTATGGTTTCCGGTCAATACAATTATAACATGAACAATAGACAATTATCATGAACAAGGAAATATAATAATAACCATTTTATTATTGCACCTAGGGCATATTTCCAACAGTCTCCCACTTGCACTAGAGTCAATAATCTAGTTACGTTGTGATGAATCGAACACCCATAGAGTTCTGGTGTTGATCACGTTTTGCTTGTGGAAGAGGTTTAGTCAATGGATCCGCGACATTCAGATCCATATGCACTTTACAAATATCTATGTCTCCATCTTGAACATTTTCACGAATGGAGTTGAAGCGACGCTTGATGTGCCTAGTCTTCTTGTGAAACCTGGGCTCCTTTTCAAGGGCAATAGCTCCAGTGTTGTCACAGAAGAGAGTCATGGGGCCCGACGCATTGGGAATAACTCCTAGGTCGGCAATGAACTCCTTCATCCAGATTGCTTCATGCGCTGCCTCCGAGGCTTCCATGTACTCCGCTTCACATGTAGATCCCTCCATGATGCTTTGCTTGCAACTGCACCAGCTTACTGCCCCACCATTCAAAATATACACGTATCCGGTTTGTGACTTGGAGTCATCCAGATCTGTGTCGAATCTAGCATCCACGTAACCCTTTACGACGAGCTCTTCGTCACCTCCATAAACGAGAAACATATCCTTAGTCCTTTTCAGGTACTTCATGATATTCTTGACTGTTGTCCAGTGTTCCATGCTGGGATTACTTTGGTACCTCCCTACCAAACTCACGGCAAGGTTTACATCAGGTCTGGTACACATCATGGCATACATAATAGACCCTATGGTTGAGGCATAGGGGATGACACTCATCTTTTCTCTATCTTCTACCGTGGTCGGGCTTTGAGCCGAGCTCAATTTCCCACCTTGCAATACAGGCAAGAACCCCTTCTTGGATTGATCCATATTGAACTTCTTCAATATCTTATGAAAGTATGTGCTTTGTGAAAGACATATGAGGCGTCTCGATCTATCTCTATAGATCTTGATGCCTAATATGTAAGCAGCTTCTCCAAGGTCCTTCATTGAAAAACACTTATTCAAGTAGGCCTTTATGCTTTCCAAAAGTTCTATATCATTTCCCATCAATAGTATGTCATCCCCATATAATATGAGAAATGCTACAGAGCTCCCACTCACTTTCTTGTAAACGCAGGCTTCTCCATAAGTCTACATAAACCCAAATGCTTTGATCATTTCATCAAAGCGAATGTTCCAACTCCGAGATGCTTGCACCAGCCCATAGATGCAGCACTGGAGCTTGCATACCTTGTTAGCATTCTTAGGATCGACAAAACCTTCCGGCTGCATCATATACAATTCTTCCTTAAGGAAGACATTAAGGAATGCCGTTTTGACGTCCATTTGCCATATCTCATAATCATATAATGCGGCAATTGCTAACATGATTCGGACGGACTTCAGCTTCACTACGGGTGAGAATGTCTCATCGTAGTCAACCCCTTGAACTTGTCGATAACCCTTAGTGACAAGCCGAGCTTTATAAATGGTAATACTACCATCCACGTCCGTCTTCTTCTTAAAGATCCATTTATTTTCTATCGCTCGCCGATCATCGGGCAAGTCTGTCAAAGTCCATACTTTGTTTTCATACATGGATCCTATCTCGGATTTCATGGCTTCAAGCCATTTGTTGGAATCTGGGCCCGCCATCGCTTCTTCATAGTTTGAAGGTTCACCATTGTTTAACAACATGATTTCCAGGACAGGGTTGCCATACCATTATGGTGTGGAACGTGTCCTTGTCGACCTACGAAGTTCAGTAGCAACTTGATCTGAAGTACCTTGATCATCATCATTAACTTCCTATCTAGTCGGTGCAGGCACCATAGAAACATCTTCTTGAGCTGCGCTACTTTCCGGCTCAAGAGGTAGTACTTCATCAAGTTTTACTTTCCTCCCACTCACTTCTTTCGAGAGAAACTTTTTCTCCAGAAAGGACCCGTTCTTGGCAACGAAGATCTTGCCTTCTAATATGAGGTAGAAGGTATACCCAATGGTTTCCTTAGGGTATCCTATGACGACTCATTTTTCCGACTTGGGTTCGAGCTTTTCAGGTTGAAGTTTCTTGACATAAGCTTCGCATCCCCAAACTTTTAGAAATGACATCTTAGGTTTCTACCCAAACCATAATTCATACGGTGTCGTCTCAATGGATTTAGACGGTGCCCTATATTTTAGTGAATGTGGCTGTCTCTAAAGCATATTCCCAAAATGATAGCGGCAAATCGGTAAGAGACATCGTAGATCGCACCATATCCAATAGAGTGCGATTACGACGTTCGGACACACCATTACGCTGAGGTGTTCCATGCGGCGTGAGTTGTGAAACAATTCTACATTTCCTTAAGTGCGTACCAAATTCGTGACTCAAATATTCTCCCCCACGATCTGATCGTAAGAACTTTATTTTTCTGTCACGTTGATTCTCTACCTCACTCTAAAATTCCTTGAACCTTTCGAAGGTCTCAGACTTGTGTTTCATCAAGTAGACATACCCATATCTACTTAAGTCATCAGTGAGGGTGAGAACATAAGGATAGCCACCGTGAGCCTCAACGCTCATTGGACCACACACATCAGTATGTATGATTTCCAGTAAGTTGGTTGCTCGCTCCATTGTTCCGGAGAATGGAGTCTTGATCATCTTGCCCATGAGGCATGGTTCGCATGTGTCAAATGATTCCAAAAGTCCATCTGCATGGAGCTTCTTCATGCGTTTGACACCAATGTGACCAAGGCAGTAGTGCCACAAGTATGTGGGACTATCATTATTAACCTTACATCTTTTGGTATTCACACTATGAATATGTGTAACATCACGTTCGAGATTCATTAAGAATAAACCATTGACTAGCAGGGCATGACCATAAAACATATCTCTCATATAAATAGAACAACCATTATTCTCGGATTTAAATGAGTAGCCATATCGCATTAAACAAGATCCAAATACAATGTTCATGCTCAAAGCTGGTACTAAATAACAATTATTGAGGTTTAAAACTAATCCCGTAGGTAAATGTAGAGGTAGTGTGCCGACGGAGATCACATCGACCTTGGAACCATTCCCGGCGTGAATCGTCACCTCGTCCTTCGCCAGTCTCCTCTTATTCCGCAGCTCCTGTTTTGAGTTACAAATATGAGCAACCGCACCGGTATCAAATACCCAGGAGCTACTACGAGTACTGGTAAGGTACACACCAATAACATGTATATCACATATACCTTTGGTGTTGTCGGCATTCTTGTCCACCAAGTACTTGGGGCAGTTCCGCTTCCAATGACCGTTTCCCTTGCAATAAAAGCACTCAGTCTTAGGTTTGGGTCCATACTTTGGCTTCTTCCCGGCAACTGGCTTACCGGGCGCAGCAACTCCCTTGCCGTCCTTCTTGAAGTTCTTATTACCCTTGCCTTTCTTGAAACTACTGGTTTTATTGACCATCAACACTTGATGTTCCTTTTTGATCTCCACCTCTGCTGATTTCAGCATTGAAAATACCTCAGGAATAGTTTTCACCATCCCCTGCATATTGAAATTCATCACAAAGCTCTTGTAGCTAGGTGGAAGCGACTGAAAGATTCTGTCAATGATCGCGTCATCCGGGAGATTA
Organism: Triticum aestivum; assembly: GCF_018294505.1. Taxonomy (NCBI): domain Eukaryota; kingdom Viridiplantae; phylum Streptophyta; class Magnoliopsida; order Poales; family Poaceae; genus Triticum; species Triticum aestivum. The sequence goes on from NC_057813.1 coordinate 387,403,880, forward strand.
ACTCCCGGCTGAGACAAGCAGTTGTGCAACCCAGACATTTTGAGTATGTGCTTGCTGACAGAACTATTCTCCTCCATCTTACAACTGTAGAACTTGTCGGAGACTCCATATCTCTCGACTCGGGCATGAGCTTGGAAAACCATTTTTAGCTCTTGGAACATCTCATATGCTACGTGCTGCTCAAAACGCTTTTGGAGCCCCGATTCTAAGCTGTAAAGCATGCTGCACTGAACCAGGGAGTAATCATCACTACGCGACTGCCAGGCGTTCATAACGTCTTGAGTTGCTGGGAAAACGGGTGCTTCACCTAGCGGTGCTTCTAGGACATATGCTTTCTTGGCAGCTATGAGGATGATCCTCAAGTTCCAGACCCAGTCCGTATAGTTGCTACCATCATCTTTCAGCTTGGTTTTCTCTAGGAACACGTTGAAGTTGAGGGAAACATTAACGTGGGCCATTTGATCTACAAGACATATTGCAAAGATTTTAGACTAAGTTCATGATAATTAAGTTCATCTAATCAAATTATTTAATGAACTCCCACTCAGATAGACATCCCTCTAGTCATCTAAGTCATACATGATCCGAGTCAACTAGGCCGTGTCCGATCATCACATGAGACGGACTAGTCATCATCAGTGAACATCTTCATGTTGATCGTATCTACTATACGACTCATGTTCAACCTTTTGGTCTCGCGTTCCGAGGCCATATCTGTACATGCTAGGCTTGTCAAGTCAACCTAAGTGTTTTGCATGTGTAAATCTGGCTTACACCTGTTGTATGCGAACATTAGAATCTATCACACCCGATCATCACGTGGTGGTTCGAAACAATGAACTTTCACAACGGTGCACAGTTAGGGGGAACACTTTCTTGAAATTTTATGAGGGATCATCTTATTTATGCCACCGTCGTTCTAAGCAAATAAGATGCAAAAACATGATAAACATCACATGCAATCAAATAGTACATGATATGGCCAATATCATTTTGCTCCTTTTGATCTCCATCTTTGGGGCACCATGATCATCATATTCACCGGCATGACACCATGATCTCCATCATCGTGTCTTCATGAAGTTGTCTCGCCAACTATTACTTCTACTACTATGGCTAATGATTAGCAACAAAGTAAAGTAATTACATGGCGTTTTCAATGACACGCAGGTTGTCGGGGATATACCCCGTGGCGTAAACCGGCCGGGAGTATAAACCGGCCAGACTGGATGATTCACTGGCTACCCGCCCGGTCTTGGCGGTTCATTAGTAACCCGGCGGGCAGGTCAGATGGATGACGAGGCCCATGGCCCAGAAGGCCGGTTCATACTATGGTGGGCCTGTTTAAGAGGAAAGGCATGAGGAATATTTTACAAGGAGTTAAGACCAGGACTTGTATCCGGTTTGTATTAGAGATAGACTAGTCCTAATCCTAATAGGACTCCACATGTAAACCGCCCCTTCAACATATATAAGGAGGGGCAGGGCTCCCCAAAGAGGGACGGACAACAATCAATAATCTCTAGGTCTAGACACAACTAGAGGAGAGCCGGTTTACGGCGACTCCCTCGTGATGATAATGAGATCTAGCCTCAAACAGCATGTAGGGTTTTTACCGGATGTTGTTTCCCGGGACCCAAAGCTGTCTAAATCCCTGTCTTGTATTGCGTCTCTCGATTCCGCTCAACCCCTCTCAAGCTACCACATAGATGCGTTGGCCTCGCGACTAAGTCCTGACACTAAGGACATCTGACGTGACAATTCCACGACAGTTGGCGCCCACCGTGGGACCTATGCACGATGGTGTTGAGTTCTTGGAGGGTTCTTTTCTGAGGATTGAGAAGCTCGCGATGTGCCGGATTAACGAAACCTGTACGGAAGGATCCCCATCATCTACACAACAAGCGGTTGGAAGAGCAGAGACCAGATTGAGATGGAAAATAATTAGGGTTTGATGTTGTGTGCGCCGCCGCCGCCGCGACACAATCCGTCAAAACCAACGGCAGATTAATTTCGTTTGGACGCCGAGTCCTGCAAGCGGTCAAATCCTAGGTTCTATCAAGACCGACAAAAATTTCTGCTGCTGTCCGATCCACCGAGTTCCACAAAATTTCTGCTGTCGGCTCAAGCCCCGAGGAAATCAGGAACTATTGTACTGGAGTACTAGTCCTGTGCACTACTTTTTCTACTCCACGTGAAGATCATCAGCAGCACAAACCTCCAAACGTCCATTGAATTACTTGAGATTGGTCCGGTTTCTGTTGTCGTCATCCGTGCGCATAACGTGTTCAGACAAAAGGCAGAGTACAAGTTCCAGTCCGAGTCGTGACAAAAAAATCGCTTGGAGAACCTTGGGCGGCTTATCCGCGTACAAGCGGTCAACATCTGCTGCCTAGGAACTTTGGGTCCAAGTAGGAAGAAAACCTGCATGCAAGGGATTCCTTTACCCATGCGGAGATCAAGGAAAAGAAAACCAAGAGAAGGCTACGTGAGATAAGGGCCACATCAGATCAGATAGAGATTAATCAGCATTTGCGATTTTCCACATGCCTGCACCGACGAGCAGCCGCAGCGCATTGCCTCCATCGGCCGTTCTGCTAGTCTGCGCCCCCACGGCCTCAAAAGTCGGCCCTACCAGGGACCGTTGCACGACGGATCAATGGTCTCCACCTCCGCCGCCTGAGTCTTCGCCAAGTGGCCTTAAGCCACCAGTGCGCTGCCTTCGTCCCTGAGGTGACCTTACCTCGTTCACCCGCTTTTGCCATGCGTCGCTCCTACCTCGATTCGCCACTGGCGCGGGCTGCCGCGAGTCGCCGCCCTCACCCCTTGGCCTGTTTCTGTCGAGAGCCGCTGGCTCGCGAGTTGCCTTTGCTGGAGCAACAAGTGTGAGATACAGAAGAAAGAAGAGGCTGGGTGCAAATCACTAGACCAAACGCATGCACAGTCCAGGTTTCGAGGCAGAGTTATCCGCAGAATAAAATATGCGTATCCAGTATGAGTGCCTGAGATATAAAAATGCCAGGTGATATCCATCCAAGTTTATTTTACTAAACATATTGTTTTCATCAAAGAAAAATTACCTCGGTCTGTATATTTTTATGTGCAGCAAAGGTGGTGCCATGTTGTGCCTATGAAGTGTACGTCTGCACCATCACGCACCGGCGTCTGTGCCTGTTTACTGATGGAACATGTGTGCACAAGTTGCCGCCCGTGCAGCTTAATCTATATCAACCCGCCGGAGCCGCGTTGAGCCGCCCTTGCCGTTTTGAGTTGCCGGGATTATATTAAGTCATCGGTCTGCCTGAGCCGCCAGAACTATATTGAGTCGCCGGTCTGCCTGGGCCACCGCTGTGGTGACAAACTGATCATCCGTCGTCCAAACACATCAGGTGATATCCATCTAAAATATCTTTTATTGGCACATATTATTGTCAAAGAGCAGTTTATCTTTGTCTTGGTCTGCAATATTGTTCATGCAGGACAATTGTTCACTATATCAAAACGACGCGGTTAACTCACCCGTCCGTGCCGGTTTATGACACCAATATCCAGTTAACAATGCCGCGGCCGACTCGTCTGCCAGAGCCGCCACTGATGATGCGGTCGTCTCTGATGTCCATCTCTCGCAGCCTGGTCTACATCGACATACCGGGCCGCACCGTCTGCATGAGCTGTTTATTGGATATGAGCAAGTCACAGCTTGGGTAGCCCGGTTTTCTTTCAAATTGGAGGCAAATTATCGTCAACCGCCGTCTGCACTGGATGGCTCAATAAGCAGGCACACAAGTCGCTGCCATTACAGTTCTGGTTAACTTCAAATCGCCAGTTGGAAGGAACCATTAGCCGAGTTGCTGACCCAGCTCATACAGGATCATTTATAACCCGCTGCAGTCATCACAACCTTCTGTGGATTCACATCGTGTTATCAACACCAATGATATACAAGTTATGCCGGTTTATATCACGGTCAAATATGGAGAGTTTCAAGCCAACTCCTCGAGTCACCTTGAGACTCGGGGGCTACGATGACATGTCTTGCCAGCAAATTTAAGAACCCTAGGACGATGGAGGGAAAGATAACCCGGTCCAGGAGGCTACTTTTATTTGAAGGCCGTCAGAAAATTTCTAGCTTAGAAAGTATATGACAGTTACGAAATCCCGGCTCAATGAAGAAGATCCGGGTCATCAGAAAGGATTCTTGTTTAAAATCCGGCTCAAGGGAAGTCAGTCTCATTGAAGCTCTCAAATATCTGGTTTACAATCCGGTTCAAGGGAAATCTGTCCTCCCACAAAGCTCTGAAGCTCCCAAATCCGGTTTAACAATGTCCGGTTCAAAAAGGAATTAACTTCTCGCAAGTTCGAGTTTAAAGACCGTCAGAAAATTTCCGGCTGAAAATGAAGATTCCGGTTTAAAATCCGGGTCAAGGGAAAGATGTCTCCCACAAAGCTTTGAAGCTCTCAATATCCGGTTCAAGATCCTGGTTCAAGAAGAATTTATCTCTTGCAAAAATGTTAAAAATTACCGAAGAGGACCAACTGCCATGATGCGTGGTTCAAACATGGGTATCCTGCCTTATTGGCCTAACATATTATTGATCACATGGGGGCTTCCGCTTCATAAAGCAGGGTCTCTGTCTTTTTTACATCATGCCTGGTTACACGGAGGTTCTGTCTTAAAGAGGCCTCCGGTTTACCCCTTGAAATTTGCTTTTCAAGCTTTGTGATATCACTTGGGGCCTTGGTCGTGTCCGAACCAATGCAACACCTTTTGATAGGCGAAAGCCACCAGATCATTTGGGGACATGGTCAAGTCTGAACCACTCACGCCTCTTGGTCGGCCTAAGGCCACAAAATCACTTGGGGGCTTTGGTCGAACCCGAACCATCGTCACCCCTCTTGATCGGCGTAATGCCAATGCATCACTTGGAGACTTGTGGTCACGTCTGAACCGTAGTCACGCCTCTTGATCGGCCTAAGGCCACAGATTCACTTGGGGGCTTGGTCGAACCCGAACCATTGCCACGCTACTTGATCAGCATAATGCCACGGTTTCAGTTGGGGACCTGGCTGACTTGAACCATTGTCACTCCTATTGGGGGATTGGTCCTGTCCGACCATGGTAACACCATCTGATCAGCTTAGTAAAGCATGTTTTTGCAAACAGTTTTATCATTGCCTTTGCTTCCATATTTTTTCATAACAGTTATTTGATTTTTGTTGCGTTTTTTTAAACCGACATTGTTAATCTGGTTCGACGGTCAATTACAAATTGACAGAACACGGTCAAATCTTAATCCGAGGGCTATCTGCCCGGTTTGGTTTTCTATTATCATCCTATTATGGAGTAAACCGGCGTTCATTAACCCGGCTCGACTTTCAATTATGAGTTGTCAGTGCTCGATCAAGTTATAATCCGAAGACTATCAGCCCGGTCTGGTTTGACTACAAGTCGCCAGTGTTATGTATGATTAATCCGGTGTTTATCACAACCCGGTACGGTTTCTCATAAACCGGCACAATATGGAAGGAGTTATCATTACTCAAGATTCGGATTATCACCCTTACTACAAAAAGTTGGTACACCAGCGATGTGATTCAATGTCACAGGTATGATATATTTCATATTTGATTGTTCTTAAGTGTAGCCTTGGTTATAAACCCAGGTTATATGTTGGGCATTATGACCCGTCCGGCGGTAAACCGCCAGGACACTTTAAACTTGTTGTATGCAGAAACAGGTTGAATAAAGCATGATTATAAATTACCGGCGTTTATTAAACCGGCCTGGCTTTAAGACGATAAATCGCCAGTCTATGATGAGAAATTGTCCGGTGTTTATTAAACCGGCCTGGCTTTGGACTATAAGTCGCCAGTATATATTTGGATTGCACCATTGGAATCATGCGCTTATAAATCATTGGATTATATTATTCAAATAGCCAACATGGCTGGATTTTTATTATGGTTATTAATATTATGATTGAGGTTTTCAAGTCGCTTTAGCGCAATGGATATGAATATGATTTATTTTGCAATGGAAGGAATAGTCCCAAGTCACTGCAGGCTCACGACCCGGCACTTGGGGGCTACCTTATTCAAAGTTGAGATTATATCAAATATGCAAGTCTCATGTCGCTGCGAGCATGCACCATGACACTTGGGGGCTAATGCAAAGTAATTTTTTTGCTCATATTATTGAAGACCCGACTCATCACATTATAATGAGTCGACCCTTGGGGGCTACCAATTGCTCCTGTCAACAGTTGAAGGTACAAAGCTTTTTATTCATTATATTGAAGGGTCCACTGCTCAGTTGGTAAAGCACAAGGCTCTTAACCTTGTGGACGTGGATTCAAGTCCCATGATGGGGGTTACATCATATGATGTTATTTTCATTGAAGTATATATTAAGTCCCTGCTCATTATTGCATAATGACCCGGCCCTTGGGGGCTACACTGGTTGAAGTTTTTATGAGTATAAGACAATTACAAGTCCCAGGTTGCTGCAAGCATGACAACCCGGCACTTGGGGGCTACATAGTATGGAGTATTAAGTTTTTACTAGTCACTGGGATGAACAACATGGATTTCTTTGAAAGTGGCAGTATTTATATTGAAGCAAAGTCTTAAGCCACCACTATGTTCTCCTCTAAAGACTTGGGGGCTACAGGTAATATGCATATAAAGGAGGAACATCTTCTTTTTCTCAGTTTTTGGCAAATCAGGAAGATTAATTGTGTGCTCCGGCGTTGGCAACAATCATAACCCGGCGTCTATAACCGGTCATAATCCGGGATCATCATTTTTTATAACCCGGCCATTTTGGTAATGTTAAACCGGTAAGTTTTTACATCTTCAAACCGGTTCAATATCAGATGAGTATTTCAAGACCAATATTTCTTAAACCGGTGCTTTGGAAGCCGACTCAAGTGGATTATTCTTCACAATATTTTTTCTATAAGAAGCCAACATCAGCAATTTGGGTATGAAGCTGGTTATTGACCCGGATTTTCTAGAAGAAGGAAATGACAAGGACTTCAGAATGATCAGATGCCGGTTTACAAGAATTCTTAACCCGGAGCATAGTCTGTCAAATTTGTTCTTGTATTTGTTTTACAGGGTCAGTTTAACATGGATAAATCCAAATTAAACTGGGGGCTAATGTCGGGGATATACCCCGTGGCGTAAACCGGCCGGGAGTATAAACTGGCCGGACTGGATGATTCACCGGCTACCCGCCCAGTCTTGGCGGTTCATTAGTAACCCGGCGGGCGGGTCAGATGGATGACGAGGCCCATGGCCCAGAAGGCCGGTTCATACTATGGTGGGCCGGTTTAAGAGGAAAGGCATGAGGAATATTTTACAAGGAGTTAAGACCAGGACTTGAATCCGGTTTGTATTAGAGATAGACTAGTCCTAATCCTAATAGGACTCCACATGTAAACCGCCCCTTCAACATATATAAGGAGGGGCAGGGCTCCCCAAAGAGGGACGGACAACAATCAATAATCTCTAGGTCTAGACACAACTAGAGGAGAGCCGGTTTACCACGACTCCCTCGTGATGATAATGAGATCTAGCCTCAAACAGCATGTAGGGTTTTTACCGGATGTTGTTTCCCGGGGCCCGAAGCTGTCTAAATCCCTGTCTTGTATTGCGTCTCTTGATTCCGCTCAACCCCTCTCAAGCTACCACATAGATGTGTTGGCCTCGCGACTAAGTCCTGACACTAAGGACATCTGACGTGACAATTCCACGACACAAGTCATACAATAAATTAAGACAACTCCTATGGCTCCTGCCGGTTGTCATACTCATCGACATGCAAGTCGTGATTCCTATTACAAGAACATGATCAATCTCATACATCATATATATATATATATCATTCATCACATCCTTTTGTCTGTATCACATCACACGGCATATGCTGCAAGAACAAGTTAGACGTCCTCTAATTATTGTTGCAAGTTTTTTTACGTGGCTGCTATAGGTTTTTAGCAAGAACGTTTCTTACCTACGCCAAAACCACAACGTGATATGCCAACTGCTATTTACCCTTCATAAGGACCCTTTTCATCGAATCCGATCCGACTAAAGTGGGAGAGACAGACACCCGCTAGCCACCTTATGCAACTAGTGCATGTCAGTCGGTGGAACCTGTCTCACGTAAGTGTACATGTAAGGTCAGTCCAGGCCGCTTCATCCCACAATGCCACCGAATCAAGATAAGACTAGTAATGGCAAGTAAATTGACAAAATCGACGCCCACAACAACTTGTGTTCTACTCGTGCATAGAAACTACGCATAGACCTAGCTCATGATGCCACTGTTGGGGATCGTTGCAGAAATGAAAAAAATTCTATGCATCACCAAGATCAATCTATGGAGAGACTAGCAACATGGGAGGGGAGTGCATCTTCATACCCTTGAAGATCGCGAAATGGAAGTGTTGCAAGAACGCGGATGAAGGAGTCGTACTCGAAGCAATTCAGATCGCGGTTGACTCGGATCTAAGCGGAGAACAATGGCACCTCCGCATTCAACACACGTGCAGCCCGGTGACGTCTCCTGCGCCTTGATCCAGCAAGGAGGAGGGAGAGGTTGAGGAAGACAACTCCAGCATTAGCACGATGGCGTGGTGGTAGTGGAGCAGCGGTTCTCCGGCAGGGCTTTGCCAAGCTCAAACGGAGGAGGAGATGTGTTGGAGAGGGGGAGGGTTGCGCCTTGGATGTGGTGCGGCTACCCTCCATCCTCCCCTCTATTTATAGGGCGAAGGGGGAAGGGGGCCGGCCCCTCTAGATGAGATCTAGAGGGGGGGCGGCGGCCAAGGGGAGGGGGATTGCCCCCCAAGCCAGGGGGGTGCCCCCTTTAGGGTCCCCCCCAACCCTAGGCGCATTGGCCCGAGGCGGGTGGCGCCCAGCCCACTTAGGGGCTGGTTCCCTTCCACATATAGCCCATAGGGCCCTCCGGGGCAGCTGGACCCTCCCGATGGACCCTCGGAACCCCTTCGGTGGTCCTGGTACAATACCGCTAAACCCCCGAATACTTCCGGTGAACGTATCATGACTTCCCATATATAAATCTTCACCTTCAGACCATTCCGGAACTCCTCATGAGGTCCGGGATCTCATCCGGGACTCCGAACAACATTCGGTAACCACATAATATTTCCCATAACAACTCTAGTGTCATCGAACCTTAAGTGTGTAGACCCTACGGGTTCGGGAATCATGCAGACATGACCGAGACAGCTCTCCGGCCAATAAGCAATAGCGGGATCTGGATACCCATGTTGGCTCCCACATGTTCCATGATTATCTCATCGGATGAACCATGATGTCGAGGATTCAAGCAATCACGTATACAATTCCCTTCGCCAATCGGTACGTTACTTGCCCGAGATTCGATCATCGGTATCCCAATACCTCGTTCAATCTCGTTATCGGCAAGTCACTTTACTTGTTCCGTAATGCATGATCCCGTGACTAACTACTTAGTCACATTGAGCTCCTTATGATGATGTATTACGGAGTGGGCCCAGAGATGCCTCTCCGTCATACGGAGTGACAAATCCCAGTCTCGATTCGTGCCAACCCAACAGACACTTTCGGAGATACCTGTAGTGCACCTTTATAGCCACCCAGTTACGTTGTGACGTTTGGTACACCCAAAGAATTCCTACGGTATCCGGGAGTTACACAATCTCATGGTCTAAGGAAATGATACTTGACATTAGAAAAGCTTTAGCAAACGAACTACACGATCTTGTGCTATGCTTAGGATTGGGTCTTGTCCATCACATCATTCTCCTAATGATGTGATCCCGTTATCAATGACATCCAATGTCCATAGTCAGGAAACCATGACCATTCGTTGATCAATGAGCTAGTCAACTAGAGGCTAACTAGGGACATGTTGTGGTCTATGTATTCACACATGTATTACGGTTTCCGGTCAATACAATTATAGCATGAACAATAGACAATTATCATGAACAAGGAAATATAATAATAACCATTTTATTATTGCCTCTAGGGCATATTTCCAACACTCTTTTGCTCTTGTTTGCATAAATAAGCTTAAATAGCACCTAGGTTTTCAGCCAACATTATAACTAACCATGCCGACAGTAACTCTTAAAGATTATATTAACTCATATCAATGACATAATCAACTAGCAAGGAATAATAAGATATCTCAAATGGCAACACGTTGTCAATACAACCATGATATAATATGACAATAGTGGTATCTTGCTAGCCCTTTCCGAGACCGCAAAACATAAATGAAGAGCACCCCCAAAGTTCAAGTTGTGACTAAACATTGTAATTCATGGTAGAAAAGATCCAATCATGATGCACCCAACATTAGCTACACACAATGCATAAGTCATGACAACGGTGCTCTCAGGTCCTGGTGCTTGTTTAAGAAGGTGATGACACAACATAAAAGTAAATGGATAATCCCTTCGCAGAGGGAAGCAGTGATTTGCAGAGGTGCCAGAGCTCAAAATTTTAAAACGGAGGTAAATGATATTTTGAGACATGCACCCTTTTCATTTACTTCAAGACTATCAGTTATGAATATCTTCCATGCTAAGCATGCTAGTGGCGGTTCCCAAGCGATAGAAGTAAAGGTTTTGACTCCATTGGGAGTTTTTGTTTGATTATTTGTAAGCTTTTTCTATTTGCATTTAGGGACTGGGCATCCCTATTAGCGCCCTTTTCTCGTGTGATGGCGAGTGAATAAACACTCGACCTGAGAATAACCCACTTAGCATGGAAGATACAGAACACCTCCTTTCGTTCCATGAACGATCCAGGCACACAAAAAAGATATTTATTTAGAAGTTTTTAGAGGTGGCACATGCAAATTTACTTAGGACGGCAGGGTAATACCGCATATAGGTAGGTATGATGGGCTCATCTGGAATAACTTTGGGTTCAAGGTTTTTGATGTACAAGCAGAATTCCCACTTAGTAGAGGCGAAGGCTAGCAATTAGATTGAGAAGCGGCCAGCTAGAGAGCAACAACGGTCATAAACATGCATTATGCATAAGTAACATTAGACACTAGCATGATTAGGATATGAACACCATGAACATAAATATCATAGAGGCTTTGTTGGTGATTCAACTACATGTATGAACATGTGCCAAGTCAAGCCACTCGGACATTCAGAGGAGGATACCATATCATCATACTACATCATAATCATTTTAACGCAATGTTGATATCCAAGATAAATCCTTATCCACTCTTAGCTACTTATGCATGGCATGAGAAACTATAATCTCTAATTGTCATTCCAAACATGTCTAATCATAATGGGCTGAATCATGGATACTAGGTTAAACATATTTACACAAACAAAACAAGTCAAGGTGATCTTCACCTTTCCTTTTTACACTTTATCCTTTGGCAAGCACTATGTGTTGGAAAGATCCTGATATATATATCCACTTGGATGTAGGTTCTCATAAAGTTTTATTGTTGACATTACCCTTGAGGTAAAAGGTTGGGAGGTGAAACTATAAGCCCCTATCTTTCTCTCTGCCCGATTGAAACTTCATACCCATAAGTATCGCGTGAGTGTTAGCAATTGTGAAAGACTAAATGATAGTTGAGTATGTGGACTTGCCGAAAAGCTCTTATGTTGACTCTTTTCGATGTTATGATAAATTGCAATTGCTTCAATGACCGAGATCATAGTTTGTTAGTTTTCAATGAAGTTTTTGATTCATACTTTACATTGTGAGTAGATTGTTACTTTGGCATAAGAAATCATATGACAATATATATATTGTTGTTCTAAAGATGATCATGATGCCCTCATGTCCGTATTTTGTTTTATCGACACCTCTATCTCTAAACATGTGGACATATTTTTCGATATAGGCTTTCGCTTGAGGACAAGTGAGGTCTAAGCTTGAGGGAGTTGATACGTCCATTTTCCATCATGATTTTATATCAATATTTATCGCATTGTGGGCTATTACTACACATTATGTCACATATACTTATGCCTTTTCTCTCTTATTTTATAAGGTTTACATGAAGAGGGAGAATGCCGACAACTGGAATTCTGGGCTGGAAAAGGAGCAAATATTAGAGACCTATTCTGCACAACTCTAAAAGTCCTGAAACTCCATGAAAGTCAGTTTTGGAATATATTAAAGATATTGGGCGAAGAAAGCACCAGAGGGGGCCACCCACCAGCTACAAGGGTGGAGGGCGCGCCCTTCCCCCGTGGGTGCGCCCCTGCCTCGTGGGCCACCTGGCAGGCCCCCAACGTCCATCTTCTTCTATATGGTGTCTTTTGCCCTGGAAAAAAATCATAAGGAAGCTTTCAGGACGAAGCGCCGCCATCTCGAGGCGGAACCTGGGCAGGACCAATCTAGGGCTCCGGTGGAGCTGTTCTGCCGGGGAAACATCCCTCTGGGAGGGGGAAATCATCGCCATCATCATCACCATCGATCCTCTCATCGAGAGGGGGTCAATCTCCATCAACATCTTCACCAGCACCATCTCCTCTCAAACCCTAGTTCATCTCTTGTATCTGATCTTTGTCTCAAAACCTCAGATTGGTACCTGTGGGTTGCTAGTAGTGTTGATTACTCCTTGTAGTTGATGCTAGTCGGTTTATTTGGTAGAAGATCATATGTTCAGATCCTTAATGCATATTAATACCCCTCTGATTATGAACATGGATATGCTTTGTGAGTAGTTACAGAAAAGTTTGTTCTTGAGGACATGGGAGAAGTCTTGTTATAAGTAATCATGTGAATTTGGTATTTGTTCGATATTTTGATGAGATGTATGTTGTCTCTCCTCTAGTGGTGTTATGTGAACGTCGACTACATGACACTTCACCATGATTTGGGCCTAGGGGAAGGCATTGGGAAGTAATAAGTAGATGATGGGTTGCTAGAGTGACAGAAGATTAAACCCTAGTTTATGTGTTGCTTCGTAAGGGGCTGATTTGGATCCATATGTTCATGCTATGGTCAGGTTTACCTTAATTCTTCTTTCGTAGTTATGGACTCTTGCGAGAGGAGTTAATCATAAGTGCGATGCTTGTCCAAGGAATGCCAGTACCCAAGCACCGGTCCACCCACATACCAAATTATCAAAGTAATGAACGCGAATCATATGAGCATGATGAAAACTAGCTTGACAGTAATTCCCATGTGTCCTCGGGAGCGCTTTGCTTTATATAAGAGTTTATCCAGGCTTGTCCTTTTCTACAAAAAGGATTGGGCCACCTTGTTGTACCTTTTTTACTTTTGTTACTTGTTACCCGTTACGCATTACCTTATCACAAAACTATTTGTTACCGATAATTTTAGTGCTTGTAGAGAATACCTTACTGAATACCGCTTGTCATTTCCTTCTGCTCCTCGTTGGGTTCGACACTCTTACTTATCGAAAGGACTATGATATATCCCCTATACTTGTGGGTCATAAAGACTCTTTTCTGGCGCCCTTGCTGGGACGTGAAGTGCCTTTGGTAGGTGGAATTTGGTAAGGAAACTTTTATATAGGGTGCTGAAATTTACTCTCACTTGTTACTATGGAAAATAATCCTTTGAGGGGCTTGTTTGGGGTTGATACGTCCATTTTGCATCATGCTTTTATATCAATATTTATTGCATTATGGGTTGTTGTTACACGTTATGTCACAATACTTATGGCTATTCTCTCTTATTTTACAAGGTTTACATGAAGAGGGAGAATGCCGGCAGCTGGGATTCTGGGCTAGGAAAGGAGTAAATATTGGACACCTATTCTGCACAGTTCCAAAAGTCCTGAAACTCCAGGAAAGTCATTTTGGGAATTAATAAAAAATATTCAACGGAAGAAATACCTGAGGGGGGCCACCCACCACCGACGAGGGTGGGGGCGTGCCCTACCCCCTGGGCATGCCCCCCTGCCTCGTGGGCCACCTGGCAGCCTTCCGGTGCCCATCTTCTGCTATATGAAGTCTTTTACCCTGGAAAAAATCATAAGCAAGCTTACGGGACGAAACTCTGCCGCCACCTTGGCGGAACCAATCTAGTGCCCCGGCGGAGCTGTTCTGCTGGGGAAACTTCCCTCCGGGAGGGGGAAATCGTCACCATCATCATCACCAACGATCCTCTCATCGGGAGGGGGGTCAATCTCCATCAACATCTTCACCAGCACCATCTCCTCTCAAACCCTAGTTCATCTCTTGTATCCAATCTTTGTACCAAAACCTCAGATTGGTACCTGTGGGTTGCTAGTAGTGTTGATTACTCCTTATAGTTGATGCTAGTTGGTTTATTTGGTGGAAGATCATATGTTCAGATCCTTAATGCATATTAATACTCCTCTGATTATGAACATGAATATGCTCTATGAATAGTTACGTTTGTTCCTGAGGACATGGGTGAAGTCTTGCTATTAGTAGTCATGTGAATTTGGTATTCGTTCGATATTTTGATGAGATGTATGTTGTCTCCCCTCTAGTGGTGTTATGTGAACGTCGACTACATGAAACTTCACCATTATTTGGGCCTAGAGGAAGGCATTGGGAAGTAATAAGTAGATGATGGGTTGCTAGAGTGACAGAAGCTTAAACCCTAGTTTATAAGTTGCTTCGTAAGGGGCTGATTTGGATCCATATGTTTCATGCTATGGTTAGATTTACCTTAATACTTCTATTGTAGTTGCGAATGCTTGCAATAGGGGTTAATCATAAGTGGGATGCTTGTCCATGAAAGGACAGTACCCAAGCACCGGTCCACCCACATATCAAATTATCGAAGTAACAAACGCGAATCATATGAACGTGATGAAAACTAGCTTGACAATAATTCCCATGTGTCCTCGGGAGCGATTTTCTCATTATAAGAACTTGTCCAGGCTTGTCCTTTGCTACAAAAAGTATTGGGCCACCTTGCTGCACCTTATTTACTTTTATGTCTTGTTACCCGTTACAAATTATCTTATCACAAAACTATCTGTTACCTACAATTTTAGTGCTTGCAGAGAATACCTTACTGAAAACTGCTTGTCATTTCCTTCCGCTCCTCGTTGGGTTCGACACTCTTACTTATCAAAAGGACTACGATAGATCCCCTACACTTGTGAGTCATCAAGACTCTTTGTTGGCGCCGTTGCCAGGGAGTGAAGCACCTTTGGTAAGTGGAACTTGGAAAGGAAACATTTATATAGTGTGCTGAAATTTACTGTCACTTGTTACTATGGAAACTAATCCTTTGAGGGGCTTGTTTGGGGTATCTTCACCCTGACAAGTAGATCAAAGAGTTTCTCCTCAACCTACTGAACCTACTGAAAGTGTTTACTTTGAAATTCCTTGGGGTATGGTAGAGAAACTGCTAGCTAATCCCTTTGCAGGAGATGGAACATTGCATCCCGATTTACACCTTATGTATGTGGATGAAGTTTGTGGATTATTTAAGCTTGCAGGTATGCCCGATGATGTTATTAATAAGAAGGTTTACCCTTTATCTTTGAAGGGAGATGCATCGACATGGTATAGGCTATGTGATGATATGGGATCCTGGGACTATAAACGATTGAAATTGGAATTTCACCAGAAGTTTTATCCTACGCATCTTGTTCATCGTGATCGTAATTATATATATAATTTTTGGCCTAGCGAAGGAGAAAGCATCGCTCAAGCTTGCGGGAGGCTTAAGTCAATGTTATATCCATGCCCCAATCATGAGCTCTCAAGAGAAATGATTATTCAAAACTTTTATGCTCGGCTTTCTCTCAACAATCGCACCATGCTCGATACTTCTTGTAATGGGTCTTTTACGATGAAGACTATTGAATTCAAATGGGATTTATTGGAAAGAATTAAATGCAGCTCTGAAGATTGGGATTCCGACGATGGTAAGGAGTCAGGTATGACACCTAAGTTTGATTGTGTTAAATCTTGTATGGATACCGATGCTTTTCGTGGATTTAACACTAAATATGGACTTGATTCTGAGATAGTAGCTTCTTTCTGTGAATCATTTGCTTCTCATGTTGATCTCCCTAAGGAGACGTGGTTTAAATATAATCCTCCCACTAAAGTAAAAGTAGTTGCACCTATTACAGTTGAAGAAAAGACTATCACTTATAATGATCCTATTGTTCCTTCTACTTATATTGAGAAACCACATTCCCTGTTAGGATAAAGGATCATGCTAAAGCTTCAACTGTGGTTCGTAAGAGTAATACTAGAACATATACACCACCTGAGCAAATTAAAGTTGAACCTAGTATTGCTATGGTTAAAGATCTCTTGGCTGATAATATTGATGGGCATGTTATTTATTTCTGTGATGAAGCTGCTAGAATTGCTAGACCAGATACTAAGAACAAATATAGACCTATTGTAGGCATGCCTGTCATTTGTGTTAAAATAGGAGATCATTGTTATCATGGCTTATGTGATATGGGTGCTAGTGCTAGTGCAATACCTCATTCTTTATACAAAGAAATTATGCATGATATTGCACCTGCTAAGATAGAAGAAATTGATGTTACCATTAATCTTGCCAATAGAGATACTATTTCACCAGTTGGGATTATTAGAGATGTTGAAGTCTTGTGTGGGAAAGTTAAATATCCTGCTGATTTTCTTGTTCTTGGTTCTCGACAAGATAGCTTTTGTCCCATTATATTTGGTAGACCCTTCTTAAATACTGTTGATGCTAAGATTGATTGCGAAAAGGATGGTGTTACTATTGGTTTGGGGGATATGTCTCATGAGTTTAATTTTGCTAAGTTTCGTAGACAACCCCATGATAAAGAATTGCCTAGTAAGGATGAAATTATTGGTCTTGCTTCTATTGACGTAGCTCCTAATGATCCTTTAGAACAATATTTGCTAGACCATGAAAATGATATGTTTATGAATGAAAGAAGGGAGATAGATGAAGTATTCTTTAAACAGGGTCCTATTTTGAAACACAACTTGCCTGTTGAAATCCTAGGGGATCCTCCACCACCCAAGGGTGATCCCGTGTTTGAGCTTAAACCATTACCTAATACTCTTAAATATGCTTATCTTGATGAAAAGAAGATATATCATGTTATTATTAGTGCTAACCTTTCAGAGCAGGAAGAGGAATGATTATTGAAAACTCTGAAGAAGCACCATGCTGCTATTGGATATACTCTTGATGATCTTAAGGGCATTAGTCCCACTCTATCCCAACACAAAATAAAATTGGAGGAAGACGCCAAACAGTTATTGGTCACCAATGATGATTAAATCCTAAGATGAAAGAAGTGGTAAGAAAGGAAATACTAAAGCTCCTTGAGGCAGGTATAATTTATCCCGTTGCTGATATTCAGTGGGTAAGTCCTATCCGTTGTGTCCCTAAGAAGGGGGGTATTACTGTCGTTCCTAATGATAAAGATGAATTGATCCCGCAAAGAATTATTACAGGTTATAGTATGGTAATTGATTTACGCAAATTAAATAAAGCTACTAAAAAAGATCATTACCCTTTACCTTTTATTGATCAAATGCTAGAAAGATTATCCAAACATATACATTTTTGCTTTCTATATGGTTATTCTGGTTTCTCTCAAATACCTGTGTCAGCTCAGGATCAAAAAAAGACCACCTTTAGTTGCCCTTTTGGTACTTTTGCTTATAGACATATGCCTTTTGGTTTATGTAATGCACCTGCTACCTTTCAAAGATGCATGATGACTATATTCTCTAACTTTTGTGAAAAGATTTGTGAGGTATTCATGGATGATTTCTCCGTTTATGGATCCTCTTTTGATGATTGTTTGAGAAACCTTGAACGAGTTTTGTAGAGATGCGAAGATACTAGTCTCATCTTGAATTGGGAAAAGTGCCACTTTATGGTTAATGAAGGCATTCTCTTGGGGCATAAAATTTCTGAAAGATGTATTGAAGTTGATAAAGCTAAGGTTGATGCTATTGCAAAGATGCCAAGTCCCAAGGACATTCAAGGTATAAGAAGTTTCCTTGGTCATGTCGGTTTTTATAGGAGGTTCATTAAGGACTTCTCTAAAATTTCCAGGCCTCTGACTAATCTATTGCAAAAGATATTCCTTTTGTCTTTGATGATGATTGTGTAGAAGCATTTGAAATACTTAAGAAAGCTTTGATTTCTGCACCTATTGTTCATCCACCTGATTGGAATTTACCCTTTGAAATTATGTGTCATGCTAGTGATTATGCTGTAGGTGCTGTTCTAGGACAAAGAGTTGATAAGAAACTAAATGTTAATCAATATGCTAGTAAAATTCTAGGCACTGCCCAGAGAAATTATGCTACTACTGAAAAAGAATTCTTAGCAGTTGTATTTGCTTGTGATAAGTTCAGACCATATATTGTTGATTCTAAAGTAACTGTTCACACTGATCATGCTATGTGACGCCCTCGATTCAATCGTACACTAATCATACACGCAAATGTGTACAATCAAGATCAAGGACTCATGGGAAGATATCACAACACAACTCTAGACACAAATTAAAATAATACAAGCTTTATATTACAAGTCAGGGGCCTCGAGGGCTCGAATACATCAGCTTGAATACAAACGAGTCAGCGGAAGCAACAATATCTGAGTACAGACATGAGTTAAACAAGTTTGACTTAAGAAGGCTAGCACAAAAGCATCTACGATCGAAAAGGCAAGGCCTCCTGCCTGGGAGCCTCCTAACTACTCTTGGTCGTCGGCGTCCGTCACGTGGTAGTAGGCACCCTCGGGGTAGCAGCAGTCGTCAAAGGTGGCATCTGGCTCCTGGACTCCACCATCTGGTTGCAACAACCAGAAAGAAGAAAGAAGGGGGAAAAGGGGGAGCAAAGCAACCGTGAGTACTCATCCAAAGTACTCGCAAGCAAGGATCTACACTACATATGCAACATTATCAAAGGAAGGCTGTATATGTGGACTGGGCTGCAGAAATGCCAGAATAGAGAGAAGGTCTAGTCCTATCGAAGACTAGCATCTTCTGGAAACCACCATCTTGCAGCAAACAAGGAGGGAGTAGAGTAGCATAAAGTAAAGCGGTAGTAGTGTTATCAACCTCGGCCAGAGATCCTTTCTCGACTCCCTGCGAGAAAGCAATCCCAGAGCCATACTATCCAGTTATCATCACAATCAAATCCTCATCACCATCCAGTTCTCATCACAAGTATCCAGTTCTAGTTGTATCGATCGGGATACAACTCCAAGTGTCCGTTACCGTAGGACAGGCTATCGATAGATGTTTCTTCCCTGCAGGGGTGCACCAACTTACCCACCACGCTCGATTGACTCCGGCCGGACACACTTTCCAGGGTCATGCCCGGCCTCGGCCAAACAATACGCCGCAACCCGACCTAGACTTAACAGAGAGGTCAGCACGCCGGACTAAACCTATGCCCCCAGGGGTCATGGGCCATCTCCCCGGAAACTCCTGCACGTTGCGTACGCGGCCGGTGAGCAGACCTAGCTACCTCCTTCAACAAGGCAGGCGCTTGCGCAGTCCAACCCGGCGCGCGCCACTCAGTCGCTGACGTCTATTAAGCTTTGGCTGATGTATACGACGCAGAACGCCCATACTATGCCCACGTGATGGTTAGTGCTATCAGGCCAGAGGCCCCTCGGATCAAATATCCAAATCGTAGTGGATTAGGAACGCGCGGTAACAAGCAGAGACTCACGAAAGAGGTGACCCCGTTGCCCCGTCTCGAGGACTTGCGGCAAGGGCTAAGAATGCCCGGCCACGCCTCGTAATTATCTCACGGGCACCTTCCAGGTCAACCCGTCTCCACATCACTTTCCAAGTAACAGTTGTAAAGTCCAAGTATCCGTGTGTCCAAACATCAAGAGGAAAACCCAAGGAATCACCCTCGGTGGGTTCCACTCAATGTAATCATCAAGGTGAACGTAGAGGAATCACCCTCGAGGTTCACACTTGAGGGGTTGCACGACAGAGTCGTATCGGAAGTGGTTAAGGAGGAAATCACCCTCGATGACCACGACCGAATAGCTACACTACAGGGTTAACATCAGAAGTGTTGTAGAGGTCTCACCCTCGGCACTCGATAGTAACCCAGTAGTGTCGAGCAACTAAGGGGAAAGTGATGTGCGGTGCCGGGGCCTGGTCTTCGATCCCGTTGATCGGGTCTTCAATGATGAAGCAGGGGCAACAAGGACAAGGTGGGGGTCACTGATGGATCACTAACCAACCTATACTAAGCAGTTTAGGATAAGCAGGTAAGGTACAATAGCAGATACAAAAGCAGGCTATGCATCAGAATAGGAGCAAACAATAACAGTAGCAAAATCTAATGCAAGCATGAGAGAATGGAATGGGCGATATCGGGATGATCAAAGGGGGGGCTTGCCTGGTTGCTCTGGCAAGGAGGGGTCATCGTCGACGACGTAGTCGATCACCGGGGCATCAGCGGCCTCGGGGTCTACCGGAGAGAAGAGGGGGAAGAAACAGTAAATACAAAGCAAACATAGCATCACAAAGCGTAACATGGCAATATGTTGTGCTGGGTGTGACCTAACGCATGGCTACACGATATAGGTGAAGGGGGAATTCAACCGGGAATGTATTCCCGGTTCCGGACCCGTGTCACACAGATGACCGGAGGGGAAAAGTTCCATGTTCAGCATGCTAGAGGCATGTGACAGCTGAACGGACCGCATTTTCAGATTCGTTGGATTTTTCTGAGCAACTTTCATATAGAAAACATTTTCATCCGAGCTACGGTTTATTTTCTATGCATTTTCAAAGATTAAAGCATTTTCAGAAACTATTAAAAAAACAGAAAAGGAATATGATGTCAGCGTGACGTAGGAGTGACGTCAGCATTCAACAGTCCGGTTGACTGGTCAAAACTGACACGGGGGACCCACCTGTCAGCCTCTGTTACTTAATAGAGCTTATTTTAAACTAAACTGAGGTTAATTAGCGGATGGGCCCCACATGTTAGTGGCTAATTAGTTAAACTAATTACTTTTAATTATAAAAATCATTTTAGTTATTATTTAAGCGGTGGGGCCGGTTCGTCAGTGGCACTGTACCGCCATGTCAGCGTGTTGACTGGGTCAACCCAGTCAACGTGGCCCCTAAGGCCCACTGGCAGTGAGCCAGGGGTCGGGCCCGCCCAGCCACGTCGGCGGCGGCCGGCGTCTCGCCGCCGGCGACGTTAGAACGCGGCGGAGCCGCTCGGGCCTCGTCGGAAACGCGCTAGGGGCGGCCGTTTCGCGTGCGGTTGGCACCGTTCGAACGCGCACACGACGCCGTGTCGGGTGGTGGTGGTGGCTCGCCCGGGGACGGCCGGAATAACCATCGGCGGCGAGCACGGGCGGCGGAGGCGTTCGGAGTCACGTCGGGAATGGGCTAGGGGGCACGAGAGGGCGAGAGGAAGGGCTGGCCGGGCTCCTGGGAACACCAGGAGCACGATGGAGGGCTCGGACGGGGGCCACGGCAGCGGTGGCCACGACGGTGATGGAGCAGGGCGACGGTGAGCTACGGCGGTTGCGGCGAGCGAGCTAGAGAGGGAGGCGGCCTACGTGAGGGAAGGGAGAGGGGGAGGAGCTCACTGGGTGGGCGCACGAAGGCCCGGCGAGTAACAGGAGCGCAGTGGCCGTGGCCGGAGTCGAAAGCGGCGGCGACGGCGGTCCAGGAGGAAGACGGATCCGGCGCTGGGGTGGCTCCCGCCTTGAGGTTGTTGGTGCAGACGAAGCAGCAGACGGCTGCGGGGCTCGTGGACACATCGGGGCGGCGAGGAGGGCCCGGTGGACGCGGTGGCGCAGCAACGCGGCGGCGACAGTGCGTCGGGGCGAGGTGGATCTGGAGAAGGGGGCGAGGCCAGAGGGAGAGAGGGGAGAGGGGGCGTCCAGGGAGAGTGAGTGGGTGAGGGGAGATGAGGGGAGCCTGAGGCGTCGCCCTTATCCTCTCCCGGTGAGGCCGGCGAGGTGGTCGGGGTCGACCTTGCCCCTGTAGCGACACGGAGCAGAGGAACAGGAAGGGGAGGGAGCGACCGGTGGGGGGGGGGTCGGTCGGCCTGCTGGGCCAGTTGGCTCGGGTGGGCCGAAGCCCAAGTGGTGCAGGGCTTTCTCTCTCTCCCCTCTACTTCTCTTTTTCTTTTCTTTAATTACCAGAGGAGGAAAAAGTTTATCTGGGGACCTTAATGGTTCAGGAAAAATGTGAAACTGGATCATAAAAGTCCAGTGCATTTTTAGGCACTGCCACAATTATTTTTGGGAGAGGTTTAGATCCATTTGGAATTTTCATAAATGAATTTGCATTTTAAATTGCTGGAATGGACTGTTATAAATGTTAGTGTCCATTTTAGCATAGGAGTGATGTTGTTTTTAATTACATCAAATTGCATTGGAATATTTGCTAAATGATGAACATTTTTCCAGCAACTTTTGTGCAACTTCAAGTTTCACTTATGATTTGAATTTGAATTCAGATGGGAGTTGAAAAGAGATATTGAACAGATGTGATTAAGCATTCTTTAGCCAAAAGATTAGGCTTAATCACAGAGGGTTACTGTAGCATGACACTAGGGGTGTTACAAATCTCCTCCACTACAAGAAATCTCGTCCCGAGATTTTAAGAGGTGGAGTAAGGGGGAAGCTATAAGGACGAATGTCTGAAAGGATCAACATCCGGTAGTTATCTCAAGGAAGGAGATTTTAGAAGCACCAGGACGTATCGAGAGTGCTACACGGAGATTCAACAAGTTTTAACCAGGTAGGCATCCAGTTGATGCCTAAAATAGGTGATGAAGAGGTTCAGAGCAAAGAAGAATAATGCTGCCTCTGATACCGAAATGAAACATGGTGAGGAGGTTAGCTCGTGTATTACATACGAAGCCGGGTGCCAAGAATATTTCGGAATCAAGGTTGTACAGGAGAGTCAGGTTTCGATCCTGTGGAACTGTGGGTTATGGGCCCACCTTGTGGTTCTAAAGTAGGAAGGGCGTTGACATATTGCACGGTCATGGTAGCAAGGCATGTCAGGGGATAGCCTGTCAGTTATGTTGGCAACCACGTTGGTACCAAGGGCGAGGGACGAAGAGAACCATTTTCCTGCTCGTTAAGACGAGGCGGACCAATAGGCAAAGTTCTCGTCCATCGGTGGTTACCGGAATGTCAGCAACATTAGTAACAGGGTCTCACTGACAAGGTTGTACATCGGGGTGTTTTATAAGCAGAGAATTATTTCTGCTTATATCATATAGATCATAAGAAGGTTAAACAAGACAATGGAAAGGAAAATGTGTTTAAACGCATATTTCCGGGGTATATCCTTCCCAAGGACAAGCAGAGCATGATATCCATGATAAGACAGCAAGTTCAAAAGCATTTAGATAAAGGGGGCGAAGGAAGAATCATGATATTACCCATACAACGGTGTTTGGATAATAGATCAAGAAACATTTGACAATGTGCTTCCAATGTTCCTGTTGATATTCGGAATACCTCGGTCATGCTTCGAGGTAGTATTAACATGGTGTTACAAGTAAGGGTTGGAGTTGAAGATCACAAGAAATACACAAGGAACAATTGCAGGAATAGCAAGGAGTCCAAGGTTTAACCAAGGCGTGATCAAACATGTGTTGGAAAGAAGACAAGGGGGGTTGTCAATGATAACTCAAATCATCGAAGGTCACGGATGGTATTTCTCACCATGAATTCAATTGTCATCTCTGAAGAAAACAAAGTGTTGACGGTGATCACGACAAATTTTGTCGAGAGACTCTATGAAGATGTCATCGAGCAGAAAAGGAAGAATGAAGTGAAAGGCTACTAGAACCAAGGATTCGAAATCAACTCGAATCATCCTTGAGGCGAAACGATATGATGAGGAAAATCGACGTAGGCTTAGCTCATCGTCGAAAATTGTGCTCCAGGAAGAAGGACCAGGTAGCACAGTTAAAATTTAGCATGCTAATGATATTGCCGGTCAGGCTAGGAATGACTTGAAGGATTATTAAACTCGTAAGCAATGAAAATTACTTCGAGTTATTGAATCGGAGTGCAGAAGCGATTCACTTATCGGTGTTCTCGAGTGACTAACAACTCAGAACCAGAGGGAAATTTGAAATCGATGAGTAGCAATACTAGAAGAAGACTCATAGGAAGGAACATAGTTCTTTGTTATTCTCGACATAACATGAGGCAATACTTGAAGGTAGATCAAATTAGAGGTTGGACAGGTGAAATGACTTGCAGGAGACAAGTATTTTAACTTGTCCGGGAAATGGAATTAAGAAGAAACTATGGTCGGAACCACGGTTAAGAATGATCAAACCACCGATACAAGATGAACTTATAACAAGGGGTAATCATTTTTACGAGTAGCTTCCACGATAAGTTCTACATCGGGTCCATGGGCATGAACACAAGAGTTCAAGGTCGACTCCCACTTCTTCAATGCATAACCTTTCATTCACTCCTCGTTTTTCAAAGAAAATGTAGTGCAGAGGATTTATCTGGCGAAGTACCAGAAGAGTAAGACTCGTGAGAACTCTCGGGTTCCTCGGATTACGGAAGGCATAAGTTCAACCCATCGGGGCATTATTTTTTGAATCTATACAACCATCAACCAAGCAAAAGATACAAGTTCGAAAGCAGAGTATCGAAGTCAAAGCAGATGATACAATATACCGAAGATATTATGTATCATGGAAAAACTCACAAGAATTTGGATGTGAAGGACACAGTCGGATAACAACCCAGCAATGGATCTGGCGATTCTCGACAGAGTTGATGTGATTATCGGTAATCAATCAGATGAAGAAGGGGATGCAAAGGCATTGGCTTATAGAAACGTCTGAATGATTCGATGCTTGGGTACAAAGGAATTATGATTTCAAGACGAAGGATCAGAAGCAGAGGCTCTGATCAAAAGATGAGTAAGTTGAATAGACTTAGAGGTGCACCCGACCAAACCTTGATTGGGAAAGAACCAGCTCATATCCGGAGCGATGTCGGAGCCGGAAAGGAAATTTCCAAGGATTAATTGATGATTGCGAGTATTCGCTCACACGTTGAATCCATAGGAATAGAATGACAATCACAAAGAATTTTAAAGAATATTGCTAGACATATGGAATTAACCATAATGTAAGACGATAAGGAAGAACAGGAGCAATAGGCTACTAAGGATTATCGGTAGATCGAATAGTATTCCAAAGAATTTGTGAAACACATGAACAACTGGGGATAAACGGGTTCAGTGAATCATCCGTAGTGCAAAAAGAAGCCGCAAAGCAGAAGGCATAAAGGATTCTCGAAACAACGGAGAGTACATCTTGTAATAATAGGGGCAACTGGGTATGAAGGTACAAGCGGCAAGGATGTTATTTACGGGGATTATCTGTGGTCAGGAACTGCAAGGCAGTGGGCACAGGGTCTCGAGAAACCTCGAGGAATATCTGCAGAATCTTCTGGCGAAGCAAGCGATCATCGGTAATGTCGGGGCTCTCCGGGAGGAAGTGGGTACGAGAACCTAATGTCAGAGTCAGTAAAATGTTTAACCCGAATAGACGAGAGATTAGAGTCCCAGAGTATAGACGAGGAATAAAAGATCCTAATACCACCCAAATGGCGACGTGGGCCCGTAAGACACACAGCCATGTTAGTAAAAGTTTTGTAGTGACTAGACTCGACTTCGGCCAAGGAGTTGGAAGGGGGCTACCTACAGGCAGTCGGCTCTGATACCAACTTGTGACGCCCTCGATTCAATCGTACACTAATCATACACGCAAATGTGTACGATCAAGATCAAGGACTCACGGGAAGATATCACAACACAACTCTAGACACAAATTAAAATAATACAAGCTTTATATTACAAGCCAGGGGCCTCGAGGGCTCGAATACATCAGCTTGAATACAAACGAGTCAGCGGAAGCAACAATATCTGAGTACAGACATGAGTTAAACAAGTTTGCCTTAAGAAGGCTAGCACAAAAGCATCTACGATCGAAAAGGCAAGGCCTCCTGCCTGGGAGCCTCCTAACTACTCTTCGTCGTCGGTGTCCGTCACGTGGTAGTAGGCACCCTCGGGGTAGCAGCAGTCGTCAAAGGTGGCATCTGGCTCCTGGACTCCACCATCTGGTTGCAACAACCAGAAAGAAGAAAGAAGGGGGAAAAGGGGGAGCGAAGCAACCATGAGTACTCATCCAAAGTACTCGCAAGCAAGGATCTACCTACTTATGCAACATTATCAAAGGAAGGCTGCATATGTGGACTGGGCTGCAGAAATGCCAGAATAGAGAGAAGGCCTAGTCCTATCGAAGACTAGCATCTTCTCGAAACCACCATCTTGCAGCAAACAAGAGGGAGTAGAGTAGCATAAAGTAAAGCGGTAGTGGTGTTATCAACCTCGGCCAGAGATCCTTTCTCGACTCCCTGCGAGAAAGCAATCCCAGAGCCATACTATCCAGTTATCATCACAATCAAATCCTCATCACCATCCAGTTCTCATCACAAGTATCCAGTTCTAGTTGTATCGATCGGGATACAACTCCAAGTGTCCATTACCGTAGGACAGGCTATCGATAGATGTTTTCTTCCCTGCAGGGGTGCACCAACTTACCCACCACGCTCGATTAACTCCGACCGGACACACTTTCCAGGGTCATGCCCGGCCTCGGCCAAACAATGCGCCGCAACCCGACCTAGACTTAACAGAGAGGTCAGCACGCCGGACTAAACCTATGCCCCCAGGGGTCATGGACCATCTCCCCGGAAACTCCTGCACGTTGCGTACGCGGCCGGTGAGCAGACCTAGCTACCTCCTTCAACAAGGCAGGCGCTTGCGCAGTCCAACCCGGCACGCGCCACTCAGTCGCTAACGTCTATTAAGCTTTGGCTGATGTATACGACGCAGAACGCCCATACTATGCCCACGTGATGGTTAGTGCTATCAGGCTAGAGGCCCCTCGGATCAAATATCCAAATCGTAGTGGATTAGGAACGCGTGGTAACAAGTAGAGACTCACGAAAGAGGTGACCCCGTTGCCCCGTCTCGAGGACTTGCGGCAAGGGCTAAGAATGCCCGGCCATGCCTCGTAATTATCTCACGGGCACCTTCCAGGTCAACCCGTCTCCACATCACTTTCCAAGTAACAGTTGTAAAGTCCAAGTATCCGTGTGTCCAAACATTAAGAGGAAAACCCAAGGAATCACCCTCGGTGGGTTCCACTCAATGTAATCATCAAGGTGAACGTAGAGGAATCACCCTCGAGGTTCACACTTGAGGGGTTGCACGACAGAGTCGTATAGGAAGTGGTTAAAGAGGAAATCACCCTCGATGACCACGACCCAATAGCTACACTACAGGGTTAATATCAGAAGTGTTGTAGAGGTCTCACCCTCGGCACTCGATAGTATACCAGTAGTGTCGAGCAACTAAGGGGAAAGTGATGTGCGGTGCCGGGGCCTGGTCTTCGACCCCGTTGATCGGGTCTTCAATGATGAAGCAGGGGCAACAAGGACAAGGTGGGGGTCACTGACGGATCACTAACCAACCTATACTAAGCAGTTTAGGATAAGCCGGTAAGGTAACAATAAGCAGGTTACAAAAGGAGGCTATGCATCAGAATAGGAGCAAACAATAACAATAGCAAAATCTAATGCAAGCATGAGAGAATGGAATGGGCGATATCGGGATGATCAAAGGGGGGGCTTGCCTGGTTGCTCTGGCAAGGAGGGGTCGTCGTCGACGACGTAGTCGATCACCGGGGCATCAGCGGCCTCGGGGTCTACCGGAGAGAAGAGGGGGAAGAAACAGTAAATACAAAGCAAACATAGCATCACAAAGCGTAACATGGCAATATGTTGTGCTGGGTGTGACCTAACGCATGGCTACACGATATAGGTGAAGGGGGAATTCAACCGGGAATGTATTCCCGGTTCCGGACCCGTGTCACACAAATGACCGGAGGGGAAATGTTCCATGTTCAGCATGCTAGAGGCATGTGACAGCTGAACGGACCGCATTTTCAGATTCGTTGGATTTTTCTGAGCAACTTTCATATAGAAAACATTTTCATCCGAGCTACGGTTTATTTTCTATGCATTTTCAAAGATTAAAGCATTTTCAGAAACTATTAAAAAAACAGAAAAGGAATATGATGTCAGCGTGACGTAGGAGTGACGTCAGCATTCAACAGTCCGGTTGACTGGTCAAAACTGACACGGGGGACCCACCTGTCAGCCTCTGTTACTTAACAGAGCTTATTTTAAACTAAATTGAGGTTAATTAGCGGATGGGCCCCACATGTTAGTGGCTAATTAGTTAAACTAATTACTTTTAATTATAAAAACCATTTTAGTTATTATTTAAGCGGTGGGGCCGGTTCGTCAGTGGCACTGTACCGCCATGTCAGCGTGTTGACTGGGTCAACCCAGTCAACGTGGCCCCTAAGGCCCACTGGCAGTGAGCCAGGGGTCGGGCCCGCCCAGCCACGTCGGCGGCGGCCGGCGTCTCGCCGCCAGTGACACTAGAACACGGCGGAGCCGCTCGAGCCTCGTCGGAAACGCGCTAGGGGCGGCCGTTTCGCGTGCGGTTGGCACCGTTCGAACGCGCACACGACGCCGTGTCGGGTGGTGGTGCTGGCTCGCCCGGGGACGGCCAGAATAACCATCGGCGGCGAGCACGGGCGGCGGAGGCATTCGGAGTCACGTCGGGGATGGGCTAGGGGGCACGAGAGGGCGAGAGGAAGGGCTGGCCGGGCTCCTGGGAACACCAGGAGCACGATGGAGGGCTCGGACGGGGGCCACGGCAGCGGTGGCCACGACGGTGATGGAGCAGGGCGACGGTGAGCTACGGCGGTTGCGGCGAGCGAGCTAGAGAGGGAGGCGGCCTACGTGAGGGAAGGGAGAGGGGGAGGAGCTCACTGGGTGGGCGCACGAAGGCCCGGCGAGTAACAGGAGCGCAGTGGCCGTGGCCGGAGTCGAAAGCGGCGGCGACGGCGGTCCAGGAGGAAGACGGATCCGGCGCTGGGGTGGCTCCCGCCTTGAGGTTGTTGGTGCAGACGAAGCAGCAGACGGCTGCGGGGCTCGTGGACACATCGGGGCGGCGAGGAGGGCCCGGTGGACGCGGTGGCGCAGCAACGCGGCGGCGACAGTGCGTCGGGGCGAGGTGGATCTGGAGAAGGGGGCGAGGCCAGAGGGAGAGAGGGGAGAGGGGGCGTCCAGGGAGAGTGAGTGGGTGAGGGGAGA
>NC_057813.1:387433421-387492499 GCF_018294505.1 Triticum aestivum
TGGTTCGGGTGGGCCGAAGCCCAAGTGGTGCAGGGCTTTCTCTTTCTCCCCTCTACTTCTCTTTTTCTTTTCTTTAATTACCAGAGAAGGAAAAAGTTTATCTGGGGACCTTAATGGTTCAGGAAAATGTGAAACTGGATCATAAAAGTCCAGTGCATTTTTAGGCACTGCCACAATTATTTTTGGGAGAGGTTTAGATCCATTTGGAATTTTCATAAATGAATTTGCATTTTAAATTGCTGGAATGGACTGTTATAAATGTTAGTGTCCATTTTAGCATAGGAGCGATGTTGTTTTTAATTACATCAAATTGCATTGGAATATTTGCTAAATGATGAACATTTTTCCAGCAACTTTTGTGTAACTTCAAGTTTCACTTATGATTTAAATTTGAATTCAGATGGGAGTTGAAAAGAGATATTGAACAGATGTGATTAAGCATTCTTTAGCCAAAAGATTAGGCTTATTCACAGAGGGTTACTGTAGCATGACACTAGGGGTGTTACATGCTAGTATTAAATATCTTATGGAAAATAAAGATGCTAAACCTAGACTTATTAGATGGGTTCTCTTGCTACAAGAATTTGATTTGCATATTTTTGATAGAAAGGGAGCTAAGAACCCCGTTGCAAACAACTTGTCTAGGTTAGAGAATGTTCTTGATGACCCACTACCTATTAATGATAGCTTTCCTGATGAACAATAAGCTGTCATAAATGCTTCTCGTACTGCTCCATGGTATGCTGATTACGCTAATTACATTTTTGCTAAATTCATACCATCTAGTTTCACATACCAGCAAAAGAAAAAGTTCTTCTATGATTTAGGACATTACTTCTGGGATAACCCACACCTTTATAAAGAAGGAATAGATGGTGTTATTAGACGTTGTGTACCTGAGCATGAACAAGAACAGATCCTACGCAAATGTCACTCCGAGGCATATGGAGGACACCACACTGGAGATAGAACTGCACGCAAGGTATTGCAATCCGGTGCTACTGTCTTCAAAGATGCTCGTAAGTTTGTCTTGTCTTGTGATGAATGTCAAAGAATTGGTAATATTAGTAGACGTCAAGAAATGCCTATGAATTATTCTCTTGTTATTGAACCATTTGATGTTTGGGGCTTTGATTATATGGGACCGTTTCCTGCCTCTAATGGGTATACTCATATTTTAGTTGTTGTTGATTACATTACTAAGTGGGTAGAAGCTATTCCAACTAGTAGTGCTGATCATAACACCTCTATTAAGGTACTTAATGACTGATGGTGGTTCACATTTTATTCATGGTGCTTTTCGTAAAATGCTTGCTAAGTATGATGTTAATCATAGAATTGCATCTCCATATCACCCACAGTCTAGTGGTCAAGTAGAATTGAGTAACAGAGAGCTTAAATTAATTTTGCAAAAGAATGTTAATCGATCTAGAAAGAATTGGTCCAGGAAACTTGATGATGCATTATGGGCTTATAGAACTTCATATAAGAATCCTATGGGTATGTCTCCGTATAAAATGGTTTACGGAAAAGCATGTCCCTTACATCTCGAACTTGAACATAAGGCATATTGGGCCATTAAAGAGCTCAATTATGATTTCAAACTTGCCGGTGAGAAGAGGTTATTTGACATTAGCTCACTTGATGAATGGAGAACCCAAGCCTACGAGAATGCCAAGCTGTTTAAAGAAAAAGTTAAAAGATGGCATGACAAAAGGATACAAAAGCGTGAGTTCAATGTAGGTGATTATGTGTTGCTTTTAAACTCTCATTTAAGATTTTTTGTAGGAAAGATTCTCTCTAAATGGGAAGGCCCTTACGTTATTGAGGAGGTCTATTGTTCTGGTGCCATAAAAATCAACAACTTCGAAGGCACAAATCCGAAGGTGGTGAACGGTCAAAGAATCAAACATTATATCTCTGGTAATCCTATAAATGTTAAAACTAATGTTATCGAAACCGTAACCCTGGAGGAATACATAAGAGACACTTTCTAGAACATTTCAGACTCCGAAAAGGAATAGGTATGTGGTACGGTAAGTAAACCGACTCCAAAACAATTCTAATAGCAATTTTTCTCCGTTTTGGAATATTTAAGAAAATAGGAAAATAAGAAGTAGTCTGGGAAGTGCACGAGGCATCCATGAGGGTGGTGGGCATGCCGTACCTCCCTGGGTGCACCCCCTGCCTCGTGGGCACCTCGTGTGCTCTCCGGACTCCGTTTTCTTGCACGATACTTCTTTTGGTCGGTAAAAATTGATTATAAAATTTCCCGAAGGTTTTGACTAGTGTATCATGCAAATATCCTCTGTCTTTGTTTCGAGTTGTTTCTGTCGCAGATTTAGAGCAAGATGTCTTCTCAAGAGTCAGTCGAGAAGAGTCGGGTGTCTCACCCGATGATACGTCTCCAACGTATCTATAATTTTTGGTTGCTCCATGCTACTTTATCTACTGTTTTGGACTATATTGGGCTTTATTTTACACTTTTATATTATTTTTGGGACTAACCTATTAACCGGAGGCCCAGCCCAGAATTGCTATTTTTTGCCTTTTTCAGTATTTCGAAGAAACAGCATATCAAACGGAGTCCAAACGGAATGAAACCTTCGGGATCGTGATTTTCCAACCGAACGTGATCCAGGAGACTTGGACCCTACTCCAAGCAGTGCCAGAGGCGGTCACGACGGTGGAGGGCACCCCCCTAGGCGCGCCCCCTACCTCATGGGCCCCTCGACGCTCCACCGACGTACTCCTTCCTCCTATATATACCTACGTATCCCCGAACGATCAGAACAGGAGCCAAAAACCTAATTCCACCGCCGCAACCTTCTGTATCCCCGAGATCCCATCTTGGGGCCTGTTCCAGAGCTCCGCCAGAGGGGGCATCCACCACGGAGGGCTTCTACATCATCACCATAGCCCCTCCGATGAAGTGTGAGTAGTTTACTTCAGACCTTCGGGTCCATAGCTAGTAGCTAGATGGCTTCTTCTCTCTTTTTGGCTCTCAATACAATATTCTCCCCCTCTCTCGTGGAGATCTATTTGATGTAATCTTCTTTTTGCGGTGCGTTTGTTGAGACCGATGAATTGTGGGTTTATGATCCAGTATTATCTATGAAAAATATTAGATTCTTCTTTGAATTCTTTTATGTATGATTGAGTTATCTTTGCAAGTCTCTTCGAATTATCCTTTTTGGTTTGGCCAACTAGATTGGTAGTTCTTGCAATGGGAGAAGTGCTTAGCTTTGGGTTCAATCTTGAGGTGTCCTTACCCAGTGACAGAAAGGGTTGCAAGGCACGTATTGTATTTTTGCCATCGAGGATAACAAGATGGGGTTTTTATCATATTGCATGAATTTATCCCTCTACATCATGTCATCTTGCTTAAAGCGTTACTTTGTTTTTACTTAATACTCTAGATGCATGCTGGATAGCGGTCGATGAGTGGAGTAATAGTAGTAGATGCAGAATCGTTTCGATCTACTTGTTTTGGATGTGATGCCTATATACATGATCATTGCCTAGATATACTCATAACTATGCTCAATTCTGTCAATTGCTCAACAGTAATTTGTCCACCCACCATAGAATACTTATGCTCTTGAGAGAAGCCATTAGTGAAACCTATGGCCTCCGGGTCTATTCTCATCATATCAATCTCTATCACTTTATTTACTTGCTTTGTTTTTACTTTTCCTTTTACTTTTTTACTTTGCATCTATCTATCAAAAATACCAAAAATATTATCTATCAGATCTCACTCTCGTAAGTGACCGTGAAGGGATTGACAACCCCTAAGCATTGGTTGCGAGTTGCTATCATTTTGTGTAGGTACGAGGGACTTGTGCGTGGTCTCCTACTGGATTGATACCTTGGTTCTCAAAAACTGAGGGAAATACTTATGCTACTTTGCTGCATCATCCTCTCCTCTTCGGGGAAATCCAACGCAGTGCTCAAGAGGTAGCAAGAATAATTTCTGGCGCCGTTGCCGGGGAGGCTCACGCAAGCAAGTCAACAATACCAAGTACCCATCGCAATCCCTATCTCTCGCATTACATTATTTGCCATTTGCCTCTCGTTTTCCTCTCCCCCACTTCACCCTTGCCTTTTTATTCGCCCCTCTACCGTTGGATCTTGTGTCTCCATGTACCTTCTTTTTTTTGCTTGCATCTTCGCTTGCTAAAAGTTTATGGATCCTCATCCACTTGCTAATCTCTTTAAGAGATCCAATTATGTTGAACCTATTGCTAGTGAGTTCAGTACACTAGATTATCTTTATGAGGTTTTGCTTGAAATTCGTGAATCTGAAAATTATGATGAAGAAATTTATGAAGAGATTCACGATAACTCCTTGAATAAAACGCATGATTGCAATGATTTTCCTATAAATTCTCTTGATGTCAATTGTGCCAATAATATGCAAAACCCTAAGCTTGGGGATGCTAGTTTTGCTATGTCTACTACTTGTTTCAATGATCATGATTGGGGTGATTCTTCTTACAACCTTGAAAATTTATTTAAGCCCCATAATGAATATGAGATTGATAATAGTGTTTGCAATAATATTGAGAGTTGGTTTGGAAGAGTGTCAACTTTAGATCCTACATATTTGGAGTATGTTCAATCTTATGATATTTTTGATAAAAGTGGGTTTGGAGAGGTCATGACTTTAGTTAATGTTAATCCCACTATTTTGGAAGAGTGTCAACTTTGCATGCATGTGGATAATGTTGAGAATATTTTATGTGATAGCTATTTTGTTGAATTTGCCTATGATCCTACATGTAATTATTATGAGAGAGGAAAATATGGTCGTAGAAATTTTTATCTTACTAAGTTACCTCTCGTCATGTTGAGATTGCTATCGTTTCTCTCTTCTTCCTTGCATATGCTAGTTTTTGCTTGCCTTGTAAATTTGTTTGCTTATAATATGCCTATGCATAGGAAGTATGTTAGACTTAGATGTGTTTTTCACGTGTTCCATGATGCTCTCTTTGCGCTTCAATTCTTGTCTTTCATGTGAGCATCATTAAAATTATCAATGCCTAGCTAGGGGCGTTAAATGATAGCGCTTGTTGGGAGGCAACCCAATTTTATTTTGTGTTTTTTGTTTTTGCTTCTGTTTAGGAATAATAATCCATCTACCTTCTGTTTGGATGTGGTTTTATCTTTTAATTAGTGTTTGTGCCAAGTAGAACCTATAGGATAACCTGCGATGATAGTTGATTTGATTCTGCTGAAAAACAGAAACTTTTCGCGAACGAATATAGTTATGTTAAATCACAGGAACGTGATGTTGCATTGATTCTTTTTGCTGCTGTTCTATAAATAAATTTTCCAGGACTTCCTATTTTGGTAGAATTTTTAGAGTTCCAGAAGTTTGCTTTAGTTACAGATTGCTACAGACTGTTCTGTTTTTGACAGATTCTGTTTTCCGTGTGTTGTTTGCTTATTTTGATGAATCTATGGCTAGTAAAATATTTATAAACCATAGGGAAGTTGGAATACAGTAGGTTTAACACCAAAATAAATAAAGAATGAGTTTATTAAAGTACCTTGAAGTAGTCTTTTGTTTTCTTTCTCTAACGGAGCTCACGAGATTTCTGTTGAGTTTTGTGTTGTGAAGTTTTCAAGTTTTGGGTGAATTCTTTTGATGGATTATGGAACAAGGAGTGGCAAGAGCCTAATCTTTGGGATTCCCATGGCACCCCCAAGATAATCCAAGGACACCAAAAGTCAAAGCTTGGGGATGCCCCGAAAGGCATCCCCTCTTTCGTCCACTTCCATCGGTAATTTACTTGGAGCTATATTTTTATTCACCACATGATATGTGTTTTGCTTGGAGCGTCTTGTATTATTTGCGTCTTTGCTTGTTAGTTTACCACAATCATCATTGCTTTACACACCTTTTGAGAGACCCATACCTGAATTGGAATTTGTTAGAATACTCTATGTGCTTCACTTATATCTTTTGAGTTTGATAGTTTTGCTCATAGTACTTCACTTATATCTTTTGAGCGTGATAATTTTTGCTCTAGTGCTTCACTTATATCTTTTAGAGCACGGTGGTGGATTTGTTTTAAAGAAACTATTGATCTCTCATGCTTCACTTAGATTATTTTGAGAGTCATTAATAGCATGGTAATTTGCTTAATGTTAATATACTTGGTGTTCAAGATATGTGAACCTTTCTTTTGAGTGAATTGAATACTAAGATAAGTTTGATGCTTGATAATTGTTTTGAGATATGGAGGTGATAATATCAAAGTCGTGCTAGTTGGGTGATTATGAATTTGAGAAATACTTGTGTTGAAGTTTGCAAGTCCCGTAGCATGCACGTATGGTTAAAGTTGTGTAACAAATTTGAAACATGAAGTGTACATGGCTTGTGCATCCTTATGAGTGGCGGTCGGGGACAAGCGATGGTCTTTTCCTACCAATCTATCCCCCTAGGAGCATGCGCGTAGTACTTGAATTTTTGATGACTTCTAAATTTTTGCAATAAGTATACGAGTTCTTTTGACTAATGTTGAGTCCATGGATTATACGCACTCTCACCTTTCCGCCTTTGCTAGCCTCTTCGGTACCGTGCATTGCCCTTTCTCACCTTGAGAGTTGGTGCAAACTTCGCCGGTGCATCCAAACCCCGTGATACGATACGCTCTATCACCCATAAACCTCCTTATATCTTCCTCAAAACAGCCGCCATACCTACCTATTATGGCATTTCCATAGCCATTCCGAGATATATTGCCATGCAATTTCCATCATCATCACCATGACATACATTACTTTTGTCATATTGCCATTGCATGATCATGTAGTTGACATCGTATTTGTGGCAAAGCCACCATGCATTATTTTTCATACATGTCACTCTTGATTCATTGCACCATCCCGGTACACCGCCGGAGGCATTCATATAGGGTCATATCTTGTTCTAAGTTTCGAGTTGTAATCCTTATGTGGTAATCAATAGAAGTGTGATGATCATCATTATTAGAGCATTGCCCAAATAAAAAAACAGAAAGGCCAAAATATATATAAAAAGGCCCAAAAAAAGAAAAAGAAAAGGGCAATGCTACTATCTCTTTTTCCACACTTGTGCTTCAAAGTAGCACCTTGTTCTTCATGTAGTGAGTCTCATATATTGTGCTTCAAAGTAGCACCTTGTTCTTCATGTAGTGAGTCTCATAAGTTGTCTTTTTATACTAGTGGGAATTTTTCATTATAGAACTTGGCTTGTATATTCCTACGATGGGCTTCCTCAAATGCCCTTGGTCTTCATGAGCAAGCAAGTTGGATGCACACCCACTAGTTTTCTTTTGTTGAGCATTCATAGCTCTAGTGCATCCGTTGCATGGCAATCCCTACTCCTCATGTTGACATCAATTGATGGGCATCTCCATAGCCCATTGATTAGCCTCATCAACGTGAGACTTTCTCCTTTTTTGTCTTCTCCACACAATCCCCATCATCATATTCTATTCCACCCATAGTGCTATATCCATGGCTCACGCTCATGTATTGCGTAAAGGTTGAAAAAGTTTCAGATTATTTAAGTATGAAACAATTGCTTGGCTTGTCATCGGGGGTATAGAAGTTGGGAACATCTTTGTGTGACGAAAATGAAACATAGCCTAACTATATGATTTTGTAGGGATGAACTTTCTTTTGCCATGTTATTTTGAGAAGACATGATTGCTTTGATTAGTATGCTTGAAGTATTATTATCTTTGTGTCAATATGAACTTTTGTCTTGAATCTTTCGGATCTGAATATTCATATCACAATTAAGAAGTTTTGCATTGAAATTATGCCAAAGTATCACTCCGCATCAAAAATTCTTTTTTTTATCATTTACCTACTCGAGGACGAGCAGGAATTAAGCTTGGGGATGCCTGATACGTCTCCAATGTATCTATAATTTTTTATTGCTCCATGCTACTTTATCTACTGTTTTGGACTATATTGGGCTTTATTTTCCACTTCTATATTATTTTTGGGACTAACCTATTAACCGGAGGCCCAGCCCAGAATTGCTGTTTTTTGCCTTTTTCAGTATTTCGAAGAAACAGCATATCAAACGGAGTCCAAACGGAATGAAACCTTCGGGCTCGTGATTTTCCAACCGAACGTGATCCAGGAGACTTGGACCCTACTGCAAGCAGTGCCAGAGGTAGTCACGAGGGTGGAGGGCGCCCCCCTAGGCGCACCCCGCTACCTCGTGGGCCCCTCGATGCTCCATCGATGTACTCCTTCCTCCTATATATACCTACGTATCCCTGAACGATCAGAACAGGAGCCAAAAACCTAATTCCACCGCCGCAACCTTATGTATCCACGAGATCCCATCTTGGGGCCTGTTCCGGAGCTCCGCCAGAGGGGGCATCCACCACGGAGGGCTTCTACATCATCACCATAGCCCCTCCGATGAAGTGTGAGTAGTTTACTTCAGACCTTCGGGTCCATAGCTAGTAGCTAGATGGCTTCTTCTCTCTTTTTGGATCTCAATACAATGTTCTCCCCCTCTCTCATGGAGATCTATTCGATGTAATCTTCTTTTTGCGGTGTGTTTGTTGAGACCGATGAATTGTGGGTTTATGATCCAGTATTATCTATGGAAAATATTTGATTCTTCTTTGAATTCTTTTATGTATGATTGAGTTATCTTTGCAAGTCTCTTCGAATTATCCTTTTTGGTTTGGCCAACTAGATTGGTAGTTCTTGCAATGGGAGAAGTGCTTAGCTTTGGGTTCAATCTTGTGGTGTCCTTACCTAGTGACAGAAAGGGTTGCAAGGCACGTATTGTATTTTTGCCATCGAGGATAACAAGATGGGGTTTTTATCATATTGCATGAATTTATCCCTCTACATCATGTCATCTTGCTTAAAGCGTTACTCTGTTTTTACTTAATACTTTAGATGCATGCTGGATAGCGGTCGATGAGTGGAGTAATAGTAGTAGATGCAGAATCGTTTCGATCTACTTGTTTTGGACGTGATGCCTATATACATGATCATTGCCTAGATATACTCATAACTATGCTCAATTCTGTCAATTGCTCAACAGTAATTTGTCCACCCACCGTAGAAAACTTATGCTCTTGAGAGAAGCCACTAGTGAAACCTATGGCCCCCGGGTCTATTCTCATCATATCAATCTCTATCACTTTATTTACTTGCTTTGTTTTTACTTTGTCTTTTACTTTTTTACTTTGCATCTATCTATCAAAAATACCAAAAATATTATCTATCAGATCTCACTCTCGTAAGTGATCGTGAAGGGATTGACAACCCCTAAGCGTTGGTTGCGAGTTGCTATCGTTTTGTGTATGTACGAGGGACTTGTGCGTGGTCTCCTACTGGATTGATACCTTGGTTCTCAAAAACTGAGGGAAATACTTACGCTACTTTGCTGCATCATCCTCTCCTCTTCGGGGAAATCCAACGCAGTGCTCAAGAGGTAGAACCCGACGCCAGGTCCGGGAGCAAACAGCGATGCTTATCACTTTGGGCCATCAACGGAGGGTGAGATGGAGGACGACTTGAAAAGGATAGATGCCATGGAGGAGGATCAAGAGGTTAACTCTTGGTTCCAGGAAGGATTCATGATGGGGGAACTACAGAGCTCAGCCATTCCAAACTCGGTCATCCCTTCCAATGTTAAATTTCTTTCTTAAGAAAATACGAAAAAGAGTGTCACTTGTTCTCCAGCAGCTATGCAACATCCATGGGTGAAAGGAGCTTTAGCCGTCACGGCTAAGCTCCATAAGGAAAATATGGACCTCAAGCATGAGGTCAATAAGCTTGAGGAGGAGAATCGTATCCTGAGGGGCATTATTGCCAAGAAGATCACACCATTACCTCAGAAGAAGGAGACATAATCACATGGGTATGGGCACTCCCCTTGGCAACTGCCAAGCTTGGGGGAGTGGCCCCGGTATTGTATCACCATCACACTCCTATCTTTACCGTTTTACTTAGTTCGATCCTTTTGGTAATATCTTGATCTAGTAGAATAAAGTTTTGGTATGAATTAGTTTTGAGTTTTGGAAAGTAATGGCTTCACATATAGAGAGTATGATGATTAAAAGTTGTTGAGAGTTGGCAAACATAGTTTTGGTCATCGTTGCAATTAATAGGAAGTAATAAAGAAAGAGAGGTTCTCACATATAAATATACTATCTTGGACATATTTTATGATTATGAGCACTCATTAAAGTATGACATGCTAAACAGTTGATGTTGGACAAGGAAGACAACATAATGGGTTATGTTTTCTCACATCTCAGTTAAAGTATATTGTCAAGGATCATTCAAACATGTTGAGCTTGCCTTCCCCCCTCATGCTAGCCAAATTCCTTGCACCAAGTAGAGATACTACTTGTGCTTCCAAATATCCTTAAACCCAGTCTTGCCATGAGAGTCCACCATATCTACCTATGGATTGAGTAAGATCCTTCAAGTAAGTTAACATGTTGTATGCAATAAAAATTGCTCTCTAAATATGTATGACTTATTAGTGTGGAGAAAATAAGCTTTATACGATCTTGTGATATGGAAGCAATAAAAGTGACGGACTGCATAATAAAGGTTCATATCACAAGTGGCAATATAAAGTGACGTTCTTTTGCATTAAGATTTCATGCATCCAACCATAAAAGCACATGACAACCTCTGCTTCCCTCTGCGAAGGGCCTATCTTTTACATTATGCAAGAGTTAAGGTGATCTTCACCTTTCCTTTTTATATTTTATCCTTTGGCAAGCACCTCGTGTTGTAAAGATCCTGATATATATATCCAATTGGATGTAAGTCAGCATGAACTATTATTGTTGACATTACCCTTGAGGTAAAAGGTTGGGAGGCAACACTATAAGCCCCTATCTTTCTCTGTGTCCGATTAAAACTCCATAACCACAAGTATTGCGTGAGTGTTAGAAATTGTGAAAGACTAAACGATAGTTGAGTATGTGGACTTGCTGAAAAGCTCTTATGTTGACTCTTTCCTATGTTATGATAAATTGCAATTGCTTCAACGACTAAGATTATAGTTTGTTAGTTCTCAATGAAGTTTCTGAATCATACTTGACATTGTGAATAGATTGTAACTTGAGCAAAATAAATCATATGACAATATATATATGTACATATATATAAATATATATATATATTGTTGTTATAAGAATGATCATGATGCCCTCATGTCCGCATTTTATTTTTAACAACACCTCTATTTCTAAATCTGTGGACTTATTTTTCGATATCGGCTTCCGCTTGAGGACAAGCGAGGTCTAAGCTTGGGGGAGTTGATACATCCATTTTGCATCATGCTTTTATATCGATATTTATTGCATTATGGGCTGTTGTTACACGTTATGTCACAAATACTTATGGCTATTCTCTCTTATTTTACAAGGTTTACATGAAGAGGGAGAATGCCGGCAGTTGGGATTCTGGGCTGGAAAAGGAGCAAATATTGGAGACCCATTATGCACTGCTCCAAAAGTCCTGAAACTCCACGAAAGTCATTTTGGGAATTAATAAAAAATATTCAGCGGAAGAAATACCTGAGGGGGGCCACCCACCACCCACGAGGGTGGGGGCGCGCCCTACCCCTTTGGGCGCGCCCCCTGCCTTGTGGGCCACCTAGCGGCCCTCCGGTGCCCATCTTCTTCTATATGAAGTCTTTTACCCTGGAAAAAATCATAAGCAAGCTTACGGGACGAAACTCCGCCGCCACGAGGTGGAACCTTGGCGGAACCAATCTAGGGCTCCTGCGGAGCTGTTCTGCCGGGGAAACTTCCCTCCGGGAGGGGGAAATCATCACCATCATCATCACCAATTATACTCTCATCGGGAGGGGGTCAATCTCCATCCACATCTTCACCAGCACCATCTCCTCTCAAACCCTAGTACATCTCTTGTATCCAATCTTTGTACCAAAACCTCAGATTGGTACCTGTGGGTTGCTAGTAGTGTTGATTACTCCTTGTAGTTGATGCTAGTTGGTTTATTTGGTGGAAGATCATATGTTCAGATCCGTAATGCATATTAATACTCCTCTGATTATGAACATGAATATGCTTTGTGAGTAGTTACGTTTGTTCCTGAGGACATGGGTGAAGTCTTGCTATTAGTAGTAATGTGAATTTGGTATTCGTTTGATATATTGATGAATGTATGCTGTCTCCCCTCTAGTGGTGTTATGTGAACGCCGACTACATGACACTTCACCATTATATGGGCCTAGAGGAAGGCATTGGGAAGTAATAAGTAGATGATGGGTTACTAGAGTGACAGAAGCTTCAACCCTAGTTTATAAGTTGCTTCGTAAGGGGCTGATTTGGATCCATATGTTTCATGCTATGGTTAGGTTTACCTTAATACTTCTATTGTAGTTGCGGATGCTTGCAATAGGGGTTAATCATAAGTGGGATGCTTTTCCAAGAAAGGACAGTACCCAAGCACTAGTCCGCCCACATATCAAATTATCAAAGTAACAAATGCGAATCATATGAACGTGATGAAAACTAGCTTGACGATAATTCCCATGTGTCCTCGGGAGCGCTTTTCTCAGTATAAGAACTTGTCCAGGCTTGTCCTTTTCTACAAGAAGGATTAGGCCACCTTGCTGCACCTTATTTACTTTCATTTCTTGTTACCTGTTACAAATTATCTTATCACAAAACTATCTATTACCTATAATTTTAGTGCTTGCAGAGAATACCTTACTGAAAACCGCTTGTCATTTCCTTCTACTCCTCGTTGGGTTCGACACTCTTACTTATCGAAAGGACTATGATAGATCCCCTACACTTGTGGGTCATCAGGGGTATCTTCACCCTGACCAAAAGACCAAGGAGTTGCTCCTCAACCTACTAAACCTACTAAAAATATTTACTTTCACATTCCTTCAGGTACGATAGTGAAACTGCTAGCTAATCCCTATACAGGAGATGGAACATTACATCCTGATATGCACCTAATCTATGTGGATGAAGTTTGTGGATTATTTAATCTTGCAGGTATGATCGAGGATCTTGTCAAGAAGAAGGTCTTCCCTTTATCTTTGAAGGGAAAGGCATTGACATGGTTTAGGCTATGTGATGATATTGGATCATGGAACTACAACCGATTGAAATTGGAATTTCATCAGAAGTTTTATCCTATGCATCTGGTTCATCATGATCGTAATTATATACTCCCTCCGTCCCAAAATAAGTGTCTCAACTCTGTACTAGCTCTAGTATAAATTTGTATTAAGCTCAAGACACTTATTTTGGGACAGAGGGAGTATATAATTTTTGGCCTCGTGAAGGAGAAAGTATCACTCAAACTTGGGGGAGGCTTAAGTCAATGTTATATTCATGCCCCAATCATGATCTCTCAAGAGAACTTATTATTCAAAAAATTTATGCTCGACTTTCTCATAATGATCGCTCCATGCTCGATACTTCTTGTACTGGTTCTTTTATGATGAAGACTATTGAATTCAAATGGGATTTATTGGAAAGAATTAAATGCAACTCTGAAGATTGGGAACTCGATGAACGTAAGGAGTCAGATATAACCCCTAAGTTTGACTGTATTAAATCCTTTATGGACACCGATGCCTTTCGTGAATTTAGCACTAAATATGGACTTGACTCTGAGATAGTAGCTTCTTTCTGTGAATCATTTGCTACTCATGTTGATCTCCCTAAGGAGAAGTGGTTTGAATATCATCCTCCCAATGAAGTGAAAGTAGTAGAACCTATTAAAGTTGAAGAACAAACTATCACTTATAATGTTGATCCTATTGTTCCTACTGCTTATATTGAGAAACCACCCTCTCCTGTTAGAATAATGGATCATGCTAAAGCTTCAACTGTGGTTCGTAAGAGTAATGCTAGAACACCTACACCCCCTAAGCAAATTAAAGTTGAACCTAGTATTGCTATGGTTAAAGATCTCTTGGTCGATAATATTGATGGTCATGTCATTTATTTCTTTGATGAAGCTGCTAGAATTGCTAGACTCGATACTAAAAATAAACATAGACCTATTGTTG
This sequence comes from Triticum aestivum, assembly GCF_018294505.1. Taxonomy (NCBI): domain Eukaryota; kingdom Viridiplantae; phylum Streptophyta; class Magnoliopsida; order Poales; family Poaceae; genus Triticum; species Triticum aestivum. The sequence goes on from NC_057813.1 coordinate 387,447,478, forward strand.
GCATGCCTGTTGTTTCTGTTAAAATAGGAGATCATTGTTATCATTGCCTATGTGATATGGGTGCTAGTGTGAATGCAATACTATTTCACCAATTGGGATTGTTAGAGATGTTGAAGTCTTGTGTGGGAAAATTAAATATCCTACTGATTTTCTTGTTCTTGGTTCCCCACAAGATGACTTTTGTCCCATTATATTTGGCAGACCCTTCTTGAATACTGTAAATGCTAAGATAGACTGTGAAAAGGATATTGTTACGGTTGGTTTAGGGGATATGTCTCATGACTTTAATTTTGCTAAATTTCGTAGACAACCCCATGATAAAGAATTGCCTAGTAAAGATGAAATTATTGGTCTTGCTTCTATTGTCGTGCCTCCTAATGATCCTTTAGAACAATATTTGCTAGACCATGAAAATGATATGTTTATTAATGAAAGAAGGGAAATAGATGAAGTATTCTATAAACAAGGACCTATTTTGAAACACAACTTGCTTGTTGAAATCCTTGGGGTCCTCCTCCACCCAAGGGTGATCCCGTGTTTGAGCTCAAACAATTACCTGATACTCTTAAATATGCTTGTATTGATGAAAACAAGATATATCCTATTATTAGTGCTAACCTTTTAGAGCATGAAGAAGAGAAATTATAGAGAACTCTGAAGAAGCATCATGCCGCTATTGGATATACTCTTGATGATCTTAAGGGCATTAGTCCCACTCTATGCCAAAACAAAATAAAACTGGAGAAAGATGTTAAACCAGTTGTTGAACATCAACGACGGTTAAATCCTAAGATGAAAGAAGTGGTAAGAAATGAAATACTAAAGCTTCTGGAGGCGGGTATAATTTACCATGTTGCTGATAGTCAATGGGTAAGTCCTGTCCATTGTGTCCCTAAGAAGGGAGGTATTACTGTTGTTCCTAATGATAAGGATGAATTGATCCCACAAAGAATTGTCCCAGGTTATAGAATGGTAATTGATTTACGCAAATTAAATAAAGCTACTAGAAAAGATCATTACTCTCTACCTTTTATTGATCAAATGCTAGAAAGATTATCCAAACACACACATTGTTGCTTTCTAGATGGTTATTATGGTTTCTCTCAAATACGTATGTCACAAGAGGATCGGGAAAAGACTACTTTTACTTGCCCTTTCGGTACTTTTGCTTATAGATGTATGCCTTTTGGTTTATGTAATGCACATGCTACCTTTCAAATATGTATGACTGCTATATTCTGTGACTTTTGTGAAAATATTGTTGAGGTTTTCATGGATGATTTCTCTGTTTATGGAACTTCTTTTGATTATTGCTTAAGCAACCTTGATCGAGTTCTGCAGAGATGAGAAGAAACTAATCTTATCTTGAATTGGGAGAAGTGCCACTTTATGGTTAATGAAGGTATTGTCTTGGGGCATAAATTTTCTGAAAGAGGTAATGAAGTTGATAAAGCTAAAGTATATGCTATTGAAAGGATGTCGTGTCCTAAAGATATCAAAGGTATAAGAAGTTTACTTGGTCATGCTGGTTTCTATAGGAGGTTTATTAAAGACATCTCTAAAATTTCTAGGCCTTTGACTAATCTCTTGCAAAAATATGTTCCTTTTGTTTTTGATGATGATTGTGTAGAAGCATTTGAAATACTCAAGAAAGCCTTGATTTCTGCACCTATTGTCCAGCTACCTGATTGGAATTTACCCTTTGAAATTATGTGTGATGCTAGTGATTATGCTATTGCTGCTGTTCCAGGACAAAGAGTTCATAAGAAACTAAATGTTATCCAATATGCCAGTGAAACTCCAGACAGTGCCCAGAGAAATTATGCTACTACTGAAAAAGAATTTTTAACAGTCGTATTCGCTTGTGATAAGTTCAGACCTTATATTGTTGATTCCAAAGTAACTGTTCACACTGATCATGCTACTATTAAATATCTTATGGAAAAGAAAGATGCTAAACCTAGACTTATTAGATGGGTTCTCTTGCTGCAAGAATTTGATTTGCATATTATTGATAGAAAGGGAGCTGAGAACCCGTTGCAGACAACTTGTCTAGGTTAGGGAATGTTCTTGATGACCCACTACATATTGATGATAGCTTTCCTGATGAACAATTAGCTATCATAAATGCTTCTCGTACTGCTCCATGGTATGCTGATTATGCTAATTACATTTTTGCTAAATTTGTACACATACCAGCAAAAGAAAAAGGTTTTCTATGATGTAAGACATTACTTTTGGGATGATCCACACCTTTATAAACAAGGAGTATATGGTATTATTAGACATTGTGTATCTGAGCATGAACAGGAACAGATCCTACGCAAGTGTCACTCCGAGGCTTACGGAGGACACTACGCTGGAGATAGAACTGCACATAAGGTATTGCAATCCGGTTTTTATTGGCCTACTCTTTTTATAGATGCCCGTAAGTTTGTCTTGTCTTGTGATGAATGTCAAATAATTGGTAATATTAGTAGACATCAAGAAACGCCTATGAACTATTCACTTGTTATTGAACTATTTGATGTTTGGGGCTTTGATTATATGGGACCTTTTCCTTCCTCTAATGGGTATACACATATTTTAGTTATTGTTGATTACATTACTAAGTGGGTAGAAGCTATTCCAACTAGTAGTGCTGATCATAACACCTCTATTAAGATGCTTAAAGAAGTTATTTTTCCGAGGTTTTGAGTCCCTAGATATTTAATGACTGATGGTGGTTCACATTTTATTCATGGTGCTTTTCGTAAAATGCTTGCTAAGTATGATGATAATAGAATTGCATCTCCATACCACCCTCAGTTTAGTGGTCAAGTGGAATTGAGTAATAGAGAGATTAAATTGGTCTTGCAAAAAACTGTTAATAGATCTAGAAAGGATTGGTCCAAGAAACTTGATGATGCATTATGGGCCTATAGATCTGCTTATAAAAATCCTATGGGTATGTCTCCATATAAAATGGTTTATGGAAAATCTTGTCACTTACCTCTCGAACTAGAACAAAAGGCATATTGGGCTATTAAAGACCTCAATTATGATTTCAAACTTGTCGGTGAGAAGAGGTTATTTGACATTAGCTCACTTGATGAATGGAGAACCCAAGCCTATGAGAATGCCAAGTTGTTTAAAGAAAAAGATAAAAGATGGCTTGACAAAAGGATACAAAAGCGTGAGTTTAATTTAGGTGATTATGTTTTGCTATACAACTCTTGTGTAAGATTTTTTGTAGGAAAACTTCTCTCTAAATGGGAAGGCCCTTACATTGTCGAGGAGGTCTATTGTTCCGGTGCCATAAAAATCAACAACACCGAAGGCACAAATCCGAAGGTGGTTAATGGTCAAAGAATCAAACATTATATCTCAGGTAATCCCATAAATGTTGAAACCAATGTTATTGACATCGTAACCCCGGAGGAGTACATAAGGGACACTTTCCAGAACATTTCAGACTCCAAAAAGGAATAGATATGTGGTACGGTAAGTAAACCGACTCCAAAATTGTTCAAGTAGCATTTTTTCTCCGTTTCGGAATATTTAAAAAATTAGGAGAATTAAAAGTAGTCCGAAAGAGACACGAGGCATCCACGAGGGTGGAGGGTGCGCCCTACCCCCTGGGCGCGCCCCCTACCTCGTGGCCACTTCGTGTGCCCTCCGGACTCCGTTTTCTTGCATGATACTTCTTTTGGTCAGTAAAAAATCATTATATAATCTCCCGAAGGTTTTGACCACCATACCACGACAATATCTCCTGTTTTTGTTTTGAGCTGTTTTCTTCCGGAGTTTTCAAGGACAGGCATCATGTCATCCTCCTCCTCCAACAACACGGACGGCGATGCTTGGTTAATGCAGATGGAACTGAGAAGGGAGGATACTGAGGGAGTCACGATGGAGGAGGATGAAGGAGATTTGCTGGAGGACCACCCTCCGGCTTAGGAAGGCACTCTGGACGGCATCTCCACTATTCCAATTCTCATCAAGCAGTAGGGACCACAAGCAACTGTGAAGGCCAAGAGGTTCGGGAAGGTCTTCCCCCTAGGTGGCCCTTACACAGGTTACATCGGAACAACTTTCATAATTTGGTTCATAATTACGGAGTGGAGAACACCCCTCGTACATATATACCCTCCAATTGGGACATATCCTGTCCAAGTGAAAGCAATGCAGAGAAGAGATCTTGGGGGCCTGAAAATAAGCATATTATGGAGGAAATTCAGAAGAATGCAAGTATGATCCAACGTGTTCTCCAAGAACTCCAAGTTCTGAAGGGTGCATTAGTGAAGCTAACAGAATCATCAACAACTTCATTATCAACACCTCCGAAAAAAGAGACATAAATACATGGGTATGGGCACTTCCCTTGGCAACTGCCAAGGTTGGGGGAGGTGCCCCGGTATCGTACCACTATCACACTTCTACCTTTACCCTTTTTCTTAGTTCGATCCTTTTGGTTATTGATACGTCCATTTTGCATCATGCTTTTATATCAATATTTATTGCATTATGGGCTGTTATTTCATGTTATGTCACAATACTTATGGCTATTCTCTCTTATTTTACAAGGTTTACATGAAGAGGGAGAATGCCGGCAGCTGGAATTCTGGGCTGGAAAAGGAGCAAATATTGGAGACCTATTCTGCGCAACTCCAAAAGTCCTGAAACTCCACGGAATATCTTAAAATAAATAAAGAAAAATCATCGCCAAAGATAAAGGCCAAGGGGCCCACACCCTGCTCACAAGGGTGGGGGGCGCCCCCCTACATCGTGGGCCCCCTGGTGGCTCTTCGACGCCCATCTTCTCCTATATGATGTATTTCGATGAGAAAAAAATAGAAGGCAACCTTTCGGGACGAGACTCCGCCGCCACGAGGTGGAACCTTGGCGGAATCAATCTAGGGCTCCGGCAGAGCTGTTCTGCCGGGGACACTTCCCTTCGGGAGGGGGAAATCATCACCATCGTCATCACCAACGCTCCTCTCATCGGGAGAGGGCAATCTCCATCAACATCTTCACCAGCACCATCTCATCTCCAAACCCTAGTTCATCTCTTGTATCCAATTCTTGTCTCCAAGTCCGGGATTGGTGCTAGTAGGTTGCTAGTAGTGTTGATTACTCCTTGTAGTTGATGCTAGTTGGTTTATTTGGTGGAAGATCATATGTTCAGATCCTTTATGCATATTATTACCCCTCTGATTATGAACATGAATATGCTTTGTGAGTAATTACGTTTGTTCCTGAGGACAAGGGAGAAGTCTTGCTATTAGTAGTCATGTGAATTTGGTATTCGTTCGATATTTTGATAAGATGTATGTTGTCTAGCCTCTAGTGGTGTTATGTGAACGTCGACTACATAACACTTCACCATTATTTGGGCCTAGAGGAAGGCATTGGGAAGTAATAAGTAGATGATGGGTTCCTAGAGTGACAAAAGCTTAAACCCTAGTTTATGGGTTGCTTTGTAAGGGGCTGATTTGGATCCATGTGTTTCACGCTATGGTTAGGTTTACCTTAATACTTTTGTTGTAGTTGCGGATGCTTGCAATACAGGTTAATCATAAGTGGGATGCTTGTTCAAGTAAGAACAGCACCCAAGCACCGGTCCACCCACATATCAAATTATCAAAGTACCGAACGCGAATCATATGAGCGTGATAAAAACTAGCTTGACGATATTCCCATGTGTCCTCGGGAGCGCTTTTCCTAATATAAGAGTTTTTCCAGGCTTGTCCTTTGCTACAAAAAGGATTGGGCCACCTTGCTGCACTTTATTTACTTTTGTTACTTGTTGCTCGTTACAATTTATCTTATCACAAAACTATCTGTTACCACTTATTTCAGTACTTGCAGAGAATACCTTGCTAAAAACCGCTTATCATTTCCTTCTACTCCTCGTTGGGTTCGACACTCTTACTTAGCGAAAGGACTACGATAGATCCCCTATACTTTTGGGTCATCAAGACTCTTTTCTGGCGCCATTGCCGGCGAGTGTAGCGCTTTTGGTAGGTGGAATTTGGTAAGGAAAAATTTATATAGTGTGCTAAAAAAATTGTCACTTGTTACTATGGAAAGTAATTCGCTAAGGGGCTTGCTCGGGGTATCTTCACCTCGTACAGTAGAGCAAAGAGTTGCTCCTCAACCTACTGAACCTACTGAACCTATTGAAAATGAAACTCCTTTTGAAATCCCTTCGGGTATGATGGAAAAACTGCTAGCTAACACTTTTACAGGAGATGGAACAAAGCATCCTGATGAACATCTACTCTATGTGGATGAAGTTTGTGGACTATTTAAGCTTGCAGGTATACCTGATGATGTTGTTAAGAAGAAGGCCTTCCCTTTATCTTTGAAGGGAGACGCATTGACATGGTACAGGCTATGTGATGATATGAGATCATGGAACTACAAAAGATTGAAATTGGAATTTCATCAAAAGTATTACCCTATGCATCTTGTTCATCGTGATCGCAATTATATATATAATTTTTGGCCTCGCGAAGGAGAAAGCATCGCTCAAGCTTGGGGGAGGCTTAAATCAATGTTATATTCATGCCCCAATCATGAGCTCCCAAGAGAAGTAATTATGCAAAGTTTTTATGCCCGGCTTTCTGATAACAATCGCACCATGCTCGATACATCTTGTGCTGGCTCTTTTATGATGAAGACAATTTAATTTAAATGGAATTTATTGGATAGAATTAAATGCAACTCTGAAGATTGGGACCTCGACGAAGGTAATGAGTTAGGTATGACACCTAAGTTTGATTGTGTTAAATCTTTTATGGATACCGATATTTTCCGTAAGTTTAGCACTAAATATGGACTTGACTCTGAGATAGTAGCTTCTTTCTGTGAATCTTTTGCTACTTATGTTGATCTCCCCAAGGAGAAGTGGTTTAAATATCATCCTCCCATAGAAGTAAAATTAGCTGCACCTATTAAAGTTGAAGAAAAGACTGTCACTTATAATGATCCTATTGTTCCCACTACTTATGTTGAAAAACCACCTTTCCCTGTTAGAACGAAGGATCATGCTAAAGCTTCAACTGTTGTTTGTAAAAGCAATATTAGAACTTATACACCTCCTGAGCAAGTCAAAGTAGAACCTAATATTGCTATTGTTAAAGATCTCTTGTCTGACAATATTGATGGGCATGTTATTCAATTCTGAGGTGAAAATGCTAGAATTGCTAAACCTTGTGCTAGAGATAAACATAGACCTGTGGTAGGCGTGCCTGTTATTTCTGTTAAAATAGGAGATCATTGTTATCATGGCTTATGTGATATGGGTGCTAGTGCTAGTGTAATACCCATTGACTTATACAAATAAATTATGCATGATATTGCACATGTTGAGTTAGAAGATACTGATGTTACAATTAAACTTGCCAATAGATATACTATATCTGCAATGGGAATTGTTAGAATGTTGAAGTCTTGTGTGGAAAAACCAAATATCCCGCTGATTTTCTTGTTCTTGGTTCTCCACAAGATAGCTTTTGTCCCATTATATTTGGTAGACCCTTCTTGAATACTGTTAATGCTAAGATAGACTGCAAAAAGAATGTTGTTACTATTGGCTTGGATGATATGGTTCATGAGTTTAATTTCTCTAAATTTAGTAAAAAAACATCGTGAAGAAGAATTGCCTAGTAAGGATGAAATTATTGGTCTTGCTTCTATTGCCGTACCTCCTAGTGATCCTTTAGAACACTATTTTCTAGACCATGAAAATGATATGTTCATTAATGAAAGAAGGGAAATAGATGAAGTATTCTTTAAACAGGAACCTATTCTGCAACACAATTTGCCTGTTGAAATCCTATGGGATCCTCCTCCACCCAAGGGTGATCCCGTGTTTGAGCTTAAACAGTTGCCTGATAATCTTAAATATGCTTATCTTGATGAAAAGAAAATATATCCTGTCATTATTAGTGCTAACCTTTCAGAGCATGAAGAAGAAAGATTATTGAAAACTCTGAAGAAGCACCGTGCCGCTATTGGATATACTCTTGATGATCTTAAGGGCATCAGTCCCACTCTATGTCAACATAAAATAAATTTGGAAGCGGATGCCAAACCAGTTCGTGATCCTCAACGACGTTTGAATCCTAAAATGAAAGAAGTGGTAAGAAAAGAAATACTCAAGCTTCTGGAGGCAGGTATAATTTATCCCATTGCTGATAGTCAGTGGGTAAGTCCTGTCCATTGTGTCCCTAAGAAGGGAGGTATTACTGTTGTCCCGAATGAAAAAGATGAATTAATTCTGCAAAGAATTATCACAGGTTATAGGATGGTAATTGATTTCCGCAAATTAAATAAGGCTACTAAGAAAGATCGTTACCCCTTACCTTTTATTGATCAAATGCTAGAAAGATTATGCAACCATACACATTATTGCTTTCTAGATGGTTATTCTGGTTTCTCTCAAATACCTGTGTCGGCTAGAGATCAATCAAAGACTACTTTTACACGCCCTTTTGGTACTTTTGCTTATAGACATATGCCTTTCGGTTTATGTAATGCACCTGCTACCTTTCAAAGATGCATGATGGCTATATTCTCTGATTTTTGTGAAAAAAATTGTGAGCTTTTCATGGATGATTTTTCCGTCTATGGTTCCTCTTTTGATGATTGCTTGAGCAATCTTGATCGAGTTTTGCAGATATGTGAAGAAACTAATCTTGTCTTGAATTGGGAAAAGTGCCACTTTATGGTTAACGAAAGTATTGTCTTGGGGCACAAAGTTTCTGAAAGAGGTATTGAAGTTGATAAAGCTAAGGTTGATGCTATTGAAAAGATGCCATGTCCCAAGGACATCAAAGGTATAAGAAGTTTCCTTGGTCACGCCGGATTTTATAGGAGGTTCATTAAGGACTTCTCAAAAATTTCTCGGCCTCTGACCAATTTGCTACAAAAAGATGCACCATTTGTCTTTGATGATGACTGTGTAGAAGCATTTGAAATACTTAAGAAAGCATTAGTCTCTGCACCTGTTGTTCAGCCACCTGATTGGAATTTACCCTTTGAAATTATGTGTGATGTTAGTGATTACGTTGTAGGTGTTGTTCTAGGGCAAAGAGTTGATAAGAAATTAAATGTTATCCATTATGCTAGTAAGACTCTAGACAATGCTCAAAGAAATTATGCTACTACCGAAAAGGAACTTTTAGCAGTTGTATTTGCTTGTGATAAATTCAGACCCTATATTGTTGATTCTAAAGTAACCATTCACACTGATCATTCTGCTATTAAATATATTATGGAAGAGAAAGATGCAAAACCTAGACTCATTAGATGGGTTCTCTTGCTGCAAGAATTTGATTTGCATATTGTTGATAGAAAAGGAGCTGAGAACCCCGTTGCAGACAACTTATCTAGGTTAGAGAATGTTCTTGATGACCCACTACCTATTGATGATAGCTATCCTGATGAACAATTAAATGTCATAAGCACTTCTCGTAGCACTCCATGGTATGTTGATTATGCTAATTATATTGTTGCTAAATTTATACCACCTAGCTTCACATACCAACAAAAGAAAAAGTTTTTCTATGATTTGCGACATTACTTTTGGGATGACCCACATCTTTATAAAGAATGAGTAGATGGTGTTATTAGACGTTGTATACCTGAGCATGAACAGGAACAGATCCTACGCAAGTGTCACTCCAAAGCTTATGGAGGACACCACGCTGGAGATAGAACTGCAGATAAGGTATTGCAATCTGGTTTTTATTGGTCTACTCTCTTCAAGGATGCCCGTAAGTTTGTTTTGTCTTGCGATGAATGTCAAAGAATTGGTAATATTAGCAAACGTCAAGAAATTCCTATGAATTATTCACTTGTTATTGAACCGTTTGATGCTTGGGGCAATGGATATACACATATTTTAGTTGCTGTTGATTACGTTACTAAGTGGGTAGAAGTTATTCCAACTAGTAGTGCTGATCATAACACTTCTATTAAAATGCTTAAGGAAGTTATTTTTCTGAGGTTTGGGGTCCCTAGATATTTAATGACTGACGGTGGTTCACACTTTATTCATGGTGCTTTCCATAAAATGCTTGCTAAATATGACGTTAATCATAGAATTGCATCTCCATATCACCCACAGTCTAGTGGTCAAGTAGAATTGAGCAATAGAGAGCTCAAATTAATTTTGCAAAAGACTGTCAATAGGTCTAGAAAGAATTGGTCCAAGAAACTGGATGACGCATTGTGGGCCTATAGAACTGCATATAAGAATCCTATGGGTATGTCTCCGTATAAAATGGTTTATGGAAAAGCATGTCACTTACCTCTCGAACTAGAAGATAAGGCATATTGGGCTATTAAAGAGCTCAACTACAATTTCAAACTTGCCGGTGAGAAGAGGTTACTTGATATTAGCTCACTTGATGAATGGAGAACCCAAGCTTATGAGAATGCCAAGTTGTTTAAAGAAAAAGTTAAAAGATGGCATGACAAAAGGATACAAAAGCGTGAGTTTAATGTAGGTGATTATGTATTGCTATACAACTCTCGTTTAAGATTTTTTGCAGGAAAACTTCTCTCTAAATGGGAAGGTCCCTACGTTATCGAGGAGGTCTATCGTTCCGGTGCCATAAAAATCAACAACTTCGAAGGCACAAATCCGAAGGTGGTAAACGGTCAAAGAATCAAACACTATATCTCAGGTAATCCCATAAATGTTGAAACCAATATTATTGAAACCGTAACCCCAGAGGAATACATAAGGGACACCTTCCAGACCGTTCCAGACTCCGAAAAGGAATAGGTATGTGGTACGATAAGTAAACCGACTCCAAAACAATTTTTAAGGCAATATTTCTCCGTTTTGGAATATTTAGAAAAATAGAAAAATAAGTGTCAGTCTGGGAAGGACACGAGGGTCGAGGGCGCGCCCTACCCCCTGGGCACGCCCCCCTACCTCGTGAGCACCTCGTGTGCCCTTTGGATTATGTTTCCTTGCACGTTACGTATTTTGGTCGGTAAAAATTCATTATATATTCTCCCGAAGGTTTTGACTCCCGTATCACGCAAATATCCTCTGCTTTTGTTTCGAGCTGCTGCTGCTGCTGCAGATTAGAGCAAGATGTCTTCTCAAGAGTCAGTCGGGGAGAGCCGGGTATCTAACCCGGCACCGGAACCAAGAGCAAACAGCGACGCTGACCACTTTGGGCCAGCAACGGAGGAAGAGATGGAGGCTGACCTAATGAGGGTAGATGCCATGGAGGATCAAGAAGTCACCTCTCGCCTCCGAGATGGGTTTACGATGGGGGAACTACAGAGCTCAGCTATTCCAAACTCGGTTATCCCTTCCAATGTTAGATTTCTTTCCTATGAAAATATGAGGAGGAGTGTCTCTTGTTCTCCTGCAGCTATGCAACACCCTTGGGTGCAAGTAGCTTTAGCCGTTACTGGAAAGCTTTGCAAGGAAATAATGGACCTCAAGCAGCAAGTTAATAAGCTCGAGGAGGAGAACCGTATCTTGAGGGGAATCATCGCCAAGAATATTACACCAACAACAAAGAAGGAGACATAATCACATGGGTATGGGCACTCCCCTTGGCAACTGCCAAGCTTGGGGGAGGTGCCCTGGTATCGTATCACCATCACAACTCCTATCTTTATCGTTTTTCTTAGTTCGATCCTTTTAGTAGTATCTTGATTTAGTAGAATAAAGTCATGACATGATCTAGTTTTGAGTTTTGCTTTATGATCCTTCTTTGTAATTAAGTCTGTGAGCTATATAATAAAGTTTAGTGTTGAGTCAAGGGCTTGATTATTTTGCCATGATCTTGGGTGAATAAAAGAAAAGAAGAAAAAGAATAAAAAGAATCAAAGAGTTCATATTGATCTTATTGAAAGTAATGACTTCACATAAAAGAGTATGATGATTAAAAGTTGTTGGGAGTTGGCAAATATAGCTTTGGTCATCGTTGCAATTAATAGGAAGTAATAAGGAAAGAGAGGTTTCACATATAAATATATTATCATTGACCTCTTTTATGATTGGGAGCACTCATTAAAATATTACATGCTAAAGAGTTGAGGTTGGACAAGGAAGACAACATAATGAGTTATGTTTTCTTACATCTGAGATAAAGTATGTTGTCATGGATCCTCTAACGTGTTGAGCTTGCCTTTCCCCCTCATGCTAGCCAAATTCTCAGCACCAAGTAGAAATACTACTTGCGCTTCCAAATACCATTAAACCAGTGTAGCCATGAGAGTCCACCATATCTACCTATGGATTGAGTAAGATCCTTCAAGTAAGTTGTCATCAGTGCAAGCAATAAAAATTGCTCTCTAAATATGCATGACTTATTAGTGCAGAAAAAATAAGCTTTGTACGAACTTGTTGTGGACGTAATAAAAGAGACGGACTACATAATAAAGGTCCACATACAAGGGGCAATATAAAGTGGCTTCTTTTGCATTAAGATTTTGTGCATCCACCCTAAACGCGCATGACAACCTCTGCTTCCCTCTGCGAAGGGCCTATCTTTTATTATTATCCTCTACCTTATGCAAGAGTCACGGTGATCTTCACCTTTCCTTTTTCATTTTATCCTTTGGCAAGCTCAACATGTTGGAAAGAACATGATATATATATCTAATTGGATGTAGGGGAGCATCAATTATTATTGTTGACATTACCCTTGAGGTAAAAGGTTGTGGGGCAAAACTATAAGCCCCTATCTTTCTCTGTGTCCCATTAAAACTCCGTAACCACAAGTATTGCGTGAGTGTTAGCAATTATGAAGGACTAAGTGATAGTTGAGTATGTGGACTTGCTTTTAAGCTTTGACATAGACTCTTTATGATGTTATGATAAATTGCAATTGCTTCAATGACTGAGGTTATAATTTGTTGGTGCTCAATAAGGTTTCTGATTCATACTTTTGCATTGTGAAAAGATCATCACTTGAACATAATTAATCATATGACAAAATCTATATATGTTGTTGTTATGGAAATAATCATGATGCCTTCATGTCCGTATTTTATTTTTATCGACGCCACTACCTCTAAACATGAGGACATGTTTATTGTTATCGGCTTTTCACTTGAGGACAAGCGAGGTCTAAGCTTGGGGGAGTTGATACGTCCATTTTGCATCATGCTTTTATATCAATATTTATTGCATTATGGGATGTTATTTCACGTTATGTCACAATACTTATGGCTATTCTCTCTTATTTTACAAGGTTTACATAAAGAGGGAGAATGTCGGCAGCTGGAATTCTGGGCTGGAAAAGGAGCAAATATTGGAGACCTATTCTGCGCAACTCCAAAAGTCCTGAAAGTTCACAGAATATCTTAAAATAAATAAAGAAAAATCGTCGCCAAAGATGAAGGCCAGGGGGGCCACACCCTGCTCATGAGGGTGGGGGGCGCCCCCCCTGGGGCGCGCCTCCTACCTCGTGGGCCCCCTGGTGGCTCTTTGACGCCCATCTTCTCCTAAATGAAGTCTTTTGATGAGAAAAAAATAGAAGGCAACCTTTCGGGATGAGACTCTGCCGCCACGAGGCGGAACCTTGGCGGAATCAATCCAGGGCTCCGGCACAGCTGTTCTGCCGGGGACACTTCCCTCCAGGAGGGGGAAATCATCATCACGTCATCACCAATGCTCCTCTCATCGGGAGAGGGCAATCTCCATCAACATATTCACCAGCACCAGCTCATCTCCAAACCCTAGTTCATCTCTTGTATCCAATTCTTGTCTCCAAGTCTGGGATTGGTGCTAGTAGGTTGCTAGTAGTGTTGATTACTCCTTGTAACTGATGCTAGTTGGTTTATTTGGTGGAAGATCATATGTTCAGATCCTTTATGCATATTATTACCCCTCTGATTATGAACATGAATATGCTTTGTGAGTAATTACGTTTGTTCCTGAGGAAAAGGGAGAAGTCTTGCTATTAGTAGTCATGTGAATTTGGTATTCGTTCGATATTTTGATAAGATGTATGTTGTCTAGCCTCTAGTGGTGTTATGTGAACGTCGACTACATAACACTTCACCATTACTTGGGCCTAGAGGAAGGCATTGGGAAGTAATAAGTAGATGATGGGTTCCTAGAGTGAAAGAAGCTTAAACCCTAGTTTATGCGTTGCTTTGTAAGGGGCTGATTTGGATCCATATGTTTCATGCTATGGTTAGGTTTACCTTAATACTTTTGTTGTAGTTGCGGATGCTTGCAATACAGGTTAATCATAAGTGGGATGCTTGTTCAAGTAAGAACAGCACCCAAGCACCGGTCCACCCATATATCAAATTATCAAAGTACCGAACGCGGATCATATGAGCGTGATGAAAACTAGCTTGACGATATTCCCATGTGTCCTCGGGAGCGCTTTTCCTATTATAAGAGTTTGTCCAGGCTTGTCCTTTGCTACAAAAAGGATTGGGCCACCTTGCTGCACTTTATTTACTTTTGTTACTTGTTGCTCGTTACAATTTATCTTATCACAAAACTATTTGTTACCACTTATTTCAGTACTTGCAGAGAATACCTTGCTGAAAACCGCTTATCATTTCCTTCTGCTCCTTCTTGGGTTCGACACTCTTACTTATCGAAAGGACTACGATAGATCCCCTATACTTGTGGGTCATTAGTTATATCTTGATCTAGTAGAATAAAGTTTTAGTATGATCTTGAGTTTTGTTTTGATCTCTATCTATGTAAGTGAGTCCGTGAGTTATATATAATAAAGATTACATTTGAGATGAGGGCTTTGCTATCTTGCTATGATCTTGAGGGAATAAAAGAAAGAATAAAAAGAAATAAAAATATCATGTTGATCTTATGCAGAGTAATGACTTCACATATAAAGAGTATGATGAATAAAAGTTGTTGAGAGTTGACAAACATAGTTTTGGTCATCGTTGCAATTAATAGGAAGTAATAAAGAAAGAGAGGTTTTCACATATAAATATACTATCCTGGACATCTTTTATGATTGTGAGCACTCATTAGAATATGACATGCTAAAAGGTTGATGTTGGACAAGCAAGACAATGTAATGAGTTATGTTTTCTTATATCCGAATAAGTTATATTGCCGTGGATCATCCAACTTGTTGAGCTTGCCTTTCCCCCTCATGCTAGCCAAATTCTTTGCACCAAGTAGAGATACTACTTGTGCTTCCAAACATCCCTAAACCCAGTTTTGCCATGAGAGTCCACCATACCTACCTATGGATTGAGTAAGATCCTTCAAGTAAGTTGTCACCGGTGCAAGAAATAAAAATTGCTCCCTAAATATGTATGATCTATTAGTGTGAAGAAAATAAGCTTTATATGAGCTTGTGATATGGAAGAAATAAAAGGGACGGATTGCATAATAAAGGTCCCTATCACAAGTGGCAATATAAAGTGGCGTTCTTTTGCATTAAGATTTTGTGCATCCAACCATAAAAGCACATGACAACCTCTGCTTCCCTCTGCGAAGGGCCTATCTTTTATTTTTACCTTCTACCCTTACACAAGAGTTAAGGTGATCTTCACCTTTCCTTTTTACACTTAATCCTTTGGCAAGCACTATGTGTTGGAAAGATCCTGATATATATATCCACTTGGATGTAGGTTATCATAAAGTATTATTGTTGACATTACCCTTGAGGTAAAAGGTTGGGAGGCGAAACTATAAGCCCCTATCTTTCTCTATGCCAGATTGAAACTTCATACCCATAAGTATCGCATGAGTGTTATCAATTGTGAAAGACTAAATGATAGTTGAGTATGTGGACTTGCCGAAAAGCTCTTATATAGGCTCTTTCCGATGTTATGATAAATTGCAATTGCTTCAATGACCGAGATCATAGTTTGTTTGTTTTCAATGAAGTTTCTGAATCATACTTTACATTATGAGTAGATTGTTACTTTGGCATAAGAAATCATATGAAAATATATATGTTGTTGTTCTAAAGATTATCATGATGCCCTCATGTCCATATTTTATTTTATCGACACCTCTATCTCTAAACATGTGGACATATTTTTTGATATCGGCTTTCGCTTGAGGACAAGCGACGTCTAAGCTTGGGGGAGTTGATACATCCATTTTGCATCATGCTTTTATATCAATATTTATTTCATTATGGGTTATGACTACACATTATGTCACAATACTTATGCCTTTTCTCTCTTATTTTATAAGGTTTACACGAAGAGGGAGAATGCTGGCAACTGGAATTCTTAGCTGGAATAGGAGAAAATATTTGAGACCTATTCTACACAACTCCAAAATTCATGAAACTCCACGAAAGTTAGTTTTGGAACATATTAAAAATATTGGGCGAAGAAATCACCAGAGGGAGGCCACCCACCAGCCACGAGGGTGGAGGGCGCGCCCTACCCCCCTGGGCGCACCCTCCTGCCTCGTGGGCCACCTGGCAGGCCCCCGACGTCCATCTTCTGCTATATGGTGTCTTTTGACATGGAAAAAATCATAAGGAAGCTTTCGGGACGAAGTGCCGCCGTCTCGAGGCAGAACCTGGGCAGGACCAATCTAGGGCTCCGGTGGAGCTGTTCCACCGGGGAAACATCCCTCTGGGAGGGGGAAATCATCGCCATCATCATCACCATCGATCCTCTCATCTAGAGAGGGTCAATCTCCATCAACATCTTCACCAGCACCATCTCCTCTCAAACCCTAGTTCATCTCTTGTATCCAATCTTTGTCTCAAAACCTTAGATTGGTACTTGTGGGTTGCTAGTAGTGTTGATTACTCCCTGTAGTTGATGCAAGTTGGTTTATTCGGTGGAAGATCATATGTTCAGATCCTTAATGCATATTAATACCCCTCTGATTATGAACATGAATATGCTTTGTGAGTAGTTACGTTTGTTCCTGAGGACATGGGAGAAGTCTTGTTATAAGTAATGATGTGAATTTGGTATTCGTTCGATATTTTGATGAGATGTATGGTGTCTCTCCTCTAGTGGTGTTATGTGAATGTCGACTACATGACACTTCACCATGATTTGGGCCTAGGGGAAGGCATTGGGATGTAATAAGTAGATGATGGGTTGCTAGAGTGACAGAAGCTTAAACCCTAGTTTATGCGTTGCTTCGTAAGGGGCTGATTTGGATCCATATGTTTCATGCTATGGTTAGGTTTACCTTAATTCTTCTTTCGTAGTTGCGGACGCTTGCGAGAGGGGTTAATCATAAGTGGGATGCTTGTCCACGGAAGGGCAGTACCCAAGCACCGGTCCACCCACATATCAAATTATCAAAGTAATGAACGTGAATCATATGAGCATGATGAAAACTAGCTTGATAATAATTCCCGTGTGTCCTTGAGAGCGCTTTGCTTTATATAAGAGTTTGTCCAGGCTTCTCCTTTGCTACCAAAAGGATTGGGCAACCTTGTTGCACCTTGTTTACTTTTGTTACTTCTTATCCGTTATGAATTACCTTATCACAAAACTATCTGTTACCGATAATTTCAGTGCTTGTAGAGAATACCTTACTAAAAACCGCTTGTCATTTCCTTCTGCTCCTCGTTGGGTTCGACACTTGTGGGTCATCAACTTGCACGACCGAACAATATGAAAATAATGATAGTGCAAGAGTGCCGTGGACTAAGCTGGAATCTGTAAACATGTTATTCAATAGGAGAAGACAGGGTAAAATGGGCTCTTTATTAGATCAACAATTATTCATATGAGAGTCACTCAACATTTTCATCGTGGTCTTCTCCTCGGTACAACTCGAATAAACATAAAAGAAATTCAGAGAAACACACTGAAATATTTTTGGAGTTTTTGGTTTTCTTGAACAAGCAAATAAAAGGGAAAAGCAAAAACAAGAAAAACAATTTACAAGGGAAAGCTCCTAACAAGCAAAAGAAGAACTAGGAAATCTTTTTGGATTTTCTTTTTAGTATTACAACTAATCATGCAAAGAAAGTAAACTAACTACAACAATTATTATTATTTTTGGTTTTTCTAAAGTTTTTTAAACACACAAGAAGAAAGCAAGAAAAATAAATGTAAACATGGATGATATAACGAAAAAGTGTGAACACCCACTAATGGAATAAGTGAACATGAATGTAATGTCGGTGAGAAACACGTACTCCGCCAAGCTTAGGCTTTTGGCCTAACTTGGTAAACCGTCAGTAGCTTGGATAGTAGTTGGCGTGGTAGCTCACGGAGGCTCTCGGTGCGGATGCCTCAGCCTGCCGTGCTGCCTCCACTGCTGCACTGTGAGCTCGGGCCTCGCTCTCAAGAACAAAATATCTTCCTTTGCTGTGATAGTCAAAAAGAGCAGGCGCAGGCAAATATGTGTGCACAATAGATTTTTGGTTAAACAACAGACTGTAAGTGAAATTATGGACTTTTCCTGTGAGGATCTTATGACTTCTCAAAACATTGAAGTCCAAATACTGAGTGGGTAGGATAGGGTCAAAGAGCAAAGGTGAAACACTCAGCCCTTGTGCTAAACGCATGGCATATATTCCACCATAGAAATAGCCACTGTTAGCATTATGCTGAAGTCTTCGTGCAACAATTGCTCCAAGGTTATAATTCCTTTCACCGGTGAGAGCGGTACGTATGAGGCTCAGGTCTGGAGCACAAAGTGTACTACAGTCTTGCTTGCCTACTATACATTTCCCATTAAATAATGCAAAGTATTGAATTGCAGGAAAATGAATGCTCTTAATTTTACCTTGTGTCACTCCCCTTGTCTCACCGCAGCAAAGACTAGTCAAGAATGATTGGTACTCGGCCCTTGGCGGTTCATCAAGCGAACCCCAGAACGGGATTTTGCAATGGTAAGCAAAATTCTCTAGTGAGATGGTAAATGGATTATCATAAAGCATAAACAACACCATAGACTCACGGGGATGGAATTTAAATCCTTTGACAAACGATTCAGTGAGAATGTGGCAATGTTCGCACTTATCTGAAATGTAGGGACCGAGACCAGCATTGTGAACATATTGCTCAAATTCCTCCTTAATTCCCACACGCATCATATACTCATCGCAAGGCCATAAGCATGTTTTGGTGGCGGCACCTCGTGTGGAACTTTCACTTGGTTCAACATATGACCGGCGAGCGGAGCTGTCACTAGAAGATGCCCCCGAGGATCGCCTCCTCGAAGAACTCCTTCCAAAAAGGTTCATCGTGTTCACGTACAATTTTTTGAAAAAAATTGAGTGACAAAAAATTATCAACAAAACTTTACAAAATTGATAGCAATTACTCATAGGGATACATAGAGGCCATAGCAAGCATTCAAACTACTTAGAACTCTAAGAATTCAATATGCAAGCTCATCTACAGCAGCACCAAGAGTAGCTAATAATTCAAAATATAAACCACTAAGACAAAAACTAACTGGAAAACGGTGGAGTCATGTACCAAGCAACAATCCCCCGAAACAGTTTCCGAAATGGAGCTTCGAGCAAAGAGATCAAAATCCGAGGGTTTGAGAGCAAGAACACGGGAGAGAGAGAAATGGAGAATTTTTTTCTGGAGGTAAGTGATGATGTGGTGTGAAGGGATAAGTGAGGGGGCCCACGTGGGGACCACAACCCACCAGGGCGCGCCTGGGGGTCCTGGCGCACCCAGGTGGGTTGTGCCCACCTGGTGCACCTCTGTCTAATATTATTTGCACCAGAAATTCAGAAATATTCAAAAAAAATCATATTAAATTTTCTAAGCATTGTGAGAACTTTTATTTTTGGGTCACTTTTTTATTGCACGGGAAATTCAGAAAACAGACGAAACATGGCATTTTATTTTATTTAACTAATAAAAAGAGAAAACAAAAATTAGGGATAGAAGGTAGTGCTTACTAAATTCATCAACTTCATACCGCTCAAACATGATCCATTAATAAGGTTGATCAAGTCTTATTAACAACCACTTTCGATTAGCATGAAACCGAAGAACTTTCATAAATCACTAAGTTACCTCAATGGGGATATGAATGTCCCCTACAATAAGCATCTCATCTTTCTTTTTGACAATAGGTAAAGGTATTTGAAAACTTCCAATGGTGATTGTCGGAGATTTTTCAATAACATTAATACCATTCACTTGGAATTGTTTCTTTGGAAAGTGCACCATATGCTCATTACCATTGATATGAAAAGTGACCTTGCTTTTATTGCAATCAATAACATCCCCTGTAATATTTAAGAAGGGTCTACCAAGGATAATCGACATGTTGTCGTCCTCGGGCATCTCAAGTATAACAAAGTCAGTCAAAATAGTAACATTAGCAACAACAACAGGCACATCCTAACAAATACTGATAGGTGGCCGTTGATTTATCATCCATTTGCAAAGATATTTTAGTAGGTGTGAGTTTATTCAAATCAAGTCTTTTATATAAAGAGAAAGGCATAACACTGACACCAGCTCCTAAATCACACAAAGCAGTTTTCACATAATTCTTTCTGATGGAGCAAGGTATAGTTGGTATTCCCGGATCTCCAAGTTTTTTAGGTACTCCATCTTTAAAAGTATAACTAGCAAGCATAATGGAGATTTCAGCTTCCGGTATTTTCCTCTTATTAGTGATGATGTCTTTCATATACTTTGCATAAGGAGGCCTTTTTCAGGATATCATTCAAGCGAGTACGCAAAAAGACTGGCCTCAGCATTTCAGCAAAGTGTTCAAATTCTCTTTCTTTTTAGTTGACTTAGGTGGAAAGGGCATTGGTTTTTGAACCCATGGTTCTCTTTCTTTACCGTGTTTTCTAGCCACAATGTATCTTTTATCATATCTTTTATTCTTAGGTTGTGGGTTATCAAGATCAACAGGTGGTTCTATCTCAACATCATTGTCTGGTTCTTTATTATTCGTTTGAGCATCTTCATGAACAACATCATTATATTTTTCATTATCAAAAGATGAGTGTTCATTACCAGACTGAGTTTCAACATCAGAGATAGAAGTTTCATTATCATTGTCATGAGGTTTTTCTATTTCAGGTTCACTAGAGGCATGTGAAGTCCTATCATTTTAATTCTTCTTTTTCTTTTTAGAAGGACTAGGTGCATTAGTGTTAACTCTTTGTGAATCTTGTTCTATTCTTTTTGGGTGTCCTTCAGGATAAACTGGTTCCTGAGTCATTTTACCTCCTCTAGTTGCAACCCTGACAGCAAAGTCATGTATATTATTATGATTCATTTCATCTAGCAACTCTCTTTGAGATTTAGCAACTTGTTCTAACTGAGTTTGAACCATAGAAGCATGCTTTCCAACACCTCTAACATCATTTGAGATTCTAAATAACAAGTCACTCAAGCAAGCAATCATATCAGAATTATATTTCAATTGTTTCATAACATTTGCATTGAAGTGATCTTGTTTTCTAATGTAGTTTTCAAACTCATAAAGACATTGGCTAGGATGCATATTGTGAGGATTGTCATTATCATTGAACTTCGTTAAAGAATTTACCTCTACCACCTTAGGCAGCGGTGGTGTATTAAGTCCATGTATTTCTTCAATAGGAGGTAATTTTTAACATCCTCAGCTTTAATACCTTTTTCCTTCATAGATTTCTTTGCCTCTTGCATAAGACTGAGATATAATATACCCCTCTTCTTCGGAGTGGGTTTAGGCGGTGGTTTAGGATGAGTCTGTTGGAGATATGCCCTAGAGGCAATCATGTATGATGATATTTCCTGTGTGTTTATGAATAAAGATGGTCCTTGGACATTATCAATGATGTGTATTGGCAAGTACGTGACTTGTTTGTGGGACTATGCATTGTATGATGATTGTCCTAAAAGGTCCCTAGTCGAAAGGGCTGTATGGACACGCAGCCGACTAGACTAGCATATGACACGGTCGATGGCTTGGTCTCACTAGCCATGGAGCATTGGATGCTAACCGGATAATATGGACTTGGAAAGGTCTGGTCGGATTCGACGTAGTCGGATCCGAGTCGAGATAAGGTCCGAGTCGGACAGACCCAACTATGAGACGCAGCGATATGTCATCTGTGAGTCTCTAGTACAACATACGTTCTATGTCCTAAGACCTGAGCTGACGCATGTACTCGGGATGGTGACAGGCTTGCTTGGGGCTGACCAAACGCTACTCCGCGACTGGGTAGTTACAAAGGTAGGTTTCGGGTTTGTCCAGTCCCATGCTACGAGACATGGTCGAGCAAGATGGGATTTGTCCCTCCAATCAGGAGAGATATACTCTGGGCCCCTCGTGTGATCGGACCAGGATAAGCATGGCCATGCGACAGGGATTATGAGATAATCCGATTTGTGGTCGGTATCACTGGAACAAGAAAGAGGTCGGGCTAGCACAAGGATGACAGTCTCGCCTTGAGCCCGACAACATATATCGTGAGGCAAAGGGTACAGAAGTGTGATACGTTGTACAGGTTCGCCTAACCAGCTTCATAGTCTGCTTGGTGGTCGGCACGCTTTGGTAGAGGCCGCTACCAACCGTGCAGGTCGGAGGTGATCCGAACTGTGACCAAGCCGACCTGAACATAAGCGGTCACGCGCTTAAGGGAAGGAACCTACGAGGTCGGTTCGTAGGACACTGGTCGGATGTGATCCGAACTGGACTAGGAACGTGACCGAGTAGACTTTGGGCTTTAGGGTCCGTGCGAGGCCCAAGTGTTGAGCCCGCGACGGACGCCTATATAAAGTGGAAGTGCAGCACACTCATGCGGTTGATCGCTTCGGTGCTGCGACTAGGGTTTGCATGTGTTGCGAATAGGCACCTCCACTCGCCGCCGACTGTGTGATCGGACCTAGCAGTCCGCCGCACGGTGATCCTTCTGCATGCACCGATACCGTTAGAGGCGGTGCACTTGCGCCGCTCCGGCAAGCTTGTACGTGGGATCGGACGACCGGCTGTTCGAGGGAGATCAGACGAGGAGGAGACGATCCACGCGGACGCGCTGCCCCAACTCTTCTTCCGCTGCACGGCACTGCGCGTCTAGTGGTAACGAACTGTGATCCATCTCCCGTAGTATGTTCTTGGTTGTTCTACGTGTAGGAAATTTAAATTTGCAGTCGACGCACCCTACCGTAGAACCCAACAGAGTCCAATCATCATAACTTTTCAATATATAATTCAATAATTCCTCAGCTTGTCCAACAGTTCGTTCCCTGAAAACACAACCAACACAACTATCTAGGAAATCCCTAGAAGCATCGGTTAGTCCATTATAGAAGATATCAAGTATTTCATTTTTCTTAAGAGGATGATCAGTCAAAGCATGAAGTAACTGGCAAAGCCTCCCCCAAGATTGTGGGAGACTCTCTTCTTTAGTTTGCACAAAGTTAAATATTTCCTGTAGAGCAGCTTGTTTCTTATGAGCAGGGAAATATTTTTTAGAGAAGTAATAAATCATATCATGGGGACTAGGCACACAACCAGGAGCAAGAGTTTTGTACCAAGCTTTAGCATCACCCTTTAATTAGAAAGGAAATAATTTGAAAATAAAGTAATTGCGAGTTTTCTCATCATGAGTAAAAAGGGTGGCTATGTCATTCAACTTAGTAAGATGTGCCACAACAGTTTCAGTTTCATAACCCTGAAAAGGATCATATTCAACCAAAGTAATTAACTCCGGGTCGACAGAGAATTCATAATCATTATAATCAATAAAGATAGGTGAAGTAGCAAACTTAGGATCATATTTCATTCTAGCATTCAGAGATTTTTCTTTATACTTGCATAATAATTTCTCTAGATCATCTCTATCCTACAAGCAAGAATATCTCTAGTTGTCTCCTCATTCATAACATAACCTTCCAGTACCTTAGGCAATTCATATCTAGGAAGGCTAGTTCTAGCAGGTGTTTCAGGAGTTTCAGTTTCAAGCTCATCATTAGATTCAACAACATCATGTTGTATAACTCTAGCAATTTGTTTATCAAGAAAATCACCAAGTGGCACATCATTATCATCAAGCAAGGTACTAGCATCATCATAAGCATTATCCATAGCAGAAGTAGTATCATCAATAACTTGTGACATATCAGAATTAATAACATGTGGTGGTGTTGCAAGTTTACTTATAACAGAAGGTGAATCTGAAGCAGAACTGGATGGCAGTTCCTTACCTCCCCTCGTCTTTGAGGGAAATATCTTAGTCTTAGCATCCTTCAGATTCTTCATAGGGATAAATTGATAATAATCCCAAGTGACTCAACAAATATAGCTATGCTTCACGGCAGCGGCGCCAGAAAAAGGTCTTGATAACCCACAAGTATAGGGGATCGCAACAATTTTCGTGGGTAGAGTATTCAACCCAAATTTATAGATTCGACACAAGGGGAGCCAAAGAATATTTGAAGGTATTAGCAGCTAAGTTGTCAATTCAACCACACCTAGAGATAAATTATTTGCAGCAAGGTGATCAGTAGAAAAGTAGTTTGATAGTTTTGATAATAGTAGTGGCAGCAATAGTAACGGTAACAGTGATAGCAGTAGTTTTGTAGCAAGTGTAATAGTGATGATAGCAGTAGTAACTTAGCAAGAACAATATAATATAAATTCGTAGGCGATCCGTGACTTGTTGGATGATATTCGTCATGATACAGTTATAACCTAGGGCGATACGGCACTAGCTCCAGTTCGTCAATATAAGGTAGGCATGTATTCCGTAAATAGTCATACGTGCTTATGGAAAGAACTTGCATGACATCTTTTGTCTTACACTCCCGTGGCAGCGGGGTACATATTGGAAACTAAGGGACATTAAGGCCTCCTTTTAATAGAGAACCGGAACAAAGCATTAACACATAGTGAATACATGAACTCCTCAAACTACGGTCATCACTGGGTGTGGTCCCGACTATTGTCACTCCGGGATTGCCGGATCATAACATGTACTAGGTGACTATAACTTGCAAGATTGGATCTAGAACATGGATATAATGGTGATAACATAAATGGTTCAGATCTGAATTCATGGCACCCGGGCCCAAAGTGACAAGCATTAAGCATGGAAAAGTCATAGCAACATCAATCTAAGAACATAGTGGATACTAGGGATCAAGCCCTAACAAAGCTAACTTGATTACATGATGAATATCATCCAACTCCTCACCGACCAGCGAGCCTATGAAGGAATTACTCACTCCCGGTGGGTAGCATCATGGAATTGGCGATGGAGAAGGGTTGGTGATGATGAAGAACGAAGATCCCCCTCTCCGGAGCCCCAAACGAACTCCAGATCTGGCCTCCCGATGAAGAACAGGAGGTGGCGGCGGCTCCATCTCGTGGATCGCGATAATTCTTTCTCCCTGATTTTTTTTCTGGAAAAATAGGATTTTATAGCGTTGGTTTCAGGGTCTGCGGGGCCACCAGGTGGGGACAACCAACCTGGGCGCGCGCCCTGGTGGGTTCTGCCCACCCAGGTGCCCCTCTTTGGTGGATCTTGGCTCCAGAAATTCTCATTTATTGTATAAGAAGTCCTCGCAAAGTTTCGTTCCATCCCAAGAACTTCTATTTCTACACAAAAACAACACCATGGTAGTTCTGCTGAAAATAGCATCAGTCCGGGGTTAGTTTCTTTCAAATCATGCAAATTAGAGTCCAAAACAAGAGAAAAGCGTTAGGAAAAGTAGATACTTTGGAGACGTATCAATGCCCATGGAAACTTTGTGAATCTTGAATTGCAGAAACTTTTCAAAAAAAATAATTATCCCCTTGGACAAATATGTTGTATTATAAAAATAATGTGCCAAGATTTGCCTTTAGGATGTTTAGATTGCTTGTTGGTATGTGCGGTGCAGAAACAGAAACTTTGGGTGTAGTGCGCAATTTTACATTTTTTACTGGAATGTTAAGAGCTTCTGAAACTTTTTGCATAGTCTTGATATACAAAATGTTTATTTTTCCTAATTTTTTCAAAATTGTTTGAGTACCAGAAGTATGGTGAATTTTCAGATTACAACAGACTGTCATGCTTAAGACAGATTCTGCTTTTTGATGCATTGTTTTGCTTGTTTTGATGAAACTATCAATTCTATCAGTGGATTAAGCAATGAAAAAGTTATATTACAATAGCTACAATGAAAAAAACAAAATATGAATTGGTTTGCAATAGTACTTAGAGTAGTTATTTGCTTTATTATACTAATGGATCTTACCGAGTTTTCTATTGAGTTTTGTGTGGATGAAGTGATCAAAGATCGAGGAGGTCTCAATATGAGGAGAAGGAGGAGAGGCAAGAGCTCAAGCTTGGGGATGCCCAAGGCACCCCAAGTAAATATTCAAGGATACTCAAGCGTCTAAGCTTGGGGATGCCCCGGAAGGCATCCCATCTTTCTTCAACAAGTGTTGGTATGTTTTTGTCTTCGTTTCGTTCACATGATATGCGTAAATCTTGGAGCGTCTTTTGCGCTTATTTTCCACTTTTCTTTTATGCACCATGCTGGTATGAGATAGTCCATGGTTGATTTATAGAATCCTCATTGCACTTCACTTATATCTTTTGAGTATGGCTTTATAGAATGCTTCATGTGCTTCACTTATATCATTTGAAGTTTGGATTGTCTGTTTCTCTTCACATAGAAAACCGTCTTTTGTAGAATGCTCTTTTGCTTCACTTATATTTGTTAGAGCATGATATTTTGTAGAAAGAATTAAAATCTCATGCTTCACTTATATCTATTTAGAGAGTCAACAGGAATTGGTCAATTGCACGGTTAGTCAGGAAATCCTACATAAAACTTATGGATCACTGAATATGATATGTTTGATTCCTTGCAATAGTTTTACGATATAGAGATGATAATATGTGGGAGGTACTAGTAAACGGTTGTGGTTAGTAAGAATATTGGTGTTAAGGTTTGTGATTCCCGAAGCATGCACATATAGTCTCTCGTTATGCTATGAAGTTGGAGCATGATTTATTGTTGATTGTGTTCCTTATGAGTGGCAGTCGGGGACGAGCGATGGTATTTTCCTACCAATATATCCCCCTAGGGGCATGCGTAGTAGTACTTTGCTTCGAGGGCTAATAAACTTTTGCAATAAGTATATGAGTTCTTTATGACTAATGTGAGTCCATGGATTATACGCACTCTTACCTTTTTGCAATTTGCTAGCCTCTATGGTACCGTGCATTGCCCTTTCTCACCTTGAGAGTCGGTGCAAACTTCACATGTGCATCCAAACCCTGTGATATGATACGCTCTATCATACATAAGCCTTATTATATCTTCCTCAAAACAGCCACCATACCTACCTATTATGGCTTTTCCATGGACATTCCGAGATATATATTGCCATGCAACTTCCACAGCTTCCGTTTGATGACTTGAGCATTCATTGTCATATTGATTTGCATGATCATATAGCTGACATAGTAGTTGTGGCTCAGCCACCGTTCATCATTTTTCATACATGTTATGCTAGATCATTGCACATCATGGTACATGCCAGAGGCATTCATATAGATTCATACTAATTTTTATTTCTTTTGAGTTATAAGTAAATAGAAGTGTAATGATCATCATTATTTATTTTAGAGTAGTGCCCCGGTGAGGAAAGGATGTTGGAGACTATGATTCCCCCACGAGTCAGGATGAGACTCCGGACAATGAGAGAAAAAAAGAAAAAGAAAAAGAAAGAAAAAAGAAACAGAAAGAAAGAAAAAAGGGGAAAAGGAAGGAAAAGAAAAATAAATAAACAAAGAGAGAAGGGGCATTGTTAGTATCCTTTACCACACTTGTGCTTCAAAGTAGCACCATGTTTTTCATATGGAGAGTCTCCTATGTTGTCACTTTCATATACTAGTGGGAATTTTTCATTATAGGACTAGATGCACACCCACTTAGTTTTCATATTGAGCTTTCATACACTTATAGCTCTTAGTGCATTCGTTGCATGGCAATCCCTACTCCTCACGTTGATATCAATTGATGGGCATCTCCATGGCCCGTTGGTTAGCCGCGTCGGTGTGAGACTTTCTTACTTTTTTCTCTTCTATATATTTACCCCTATCATCATACTCTATTCCACACGTAGTGCTATATCCATGGCTTGGGCTCATGTATTGCGTGAGCACGGACGGTCCTGAGATTTTAGGGGCCCGGGGCGAAAGTAAAGCTCGGGAGCCCTTAGTATATATAGTTTGTGTGGGGATATAAGGGCCTTAATATAAGCAACATAACAGTTATAGTAATATTGATGTCTGTATTTTTTATCATAAATTTAAAGCAATATTGATGTGAAATACAGTTTCTACAAACAATGCTGAAAATAAACAAATTTGCATGAAAAGAATAACAGTAAAATCCATGCATCATGTTGATGAAGATAAATTACTTAATTAGCAATAAAAAATTAGTGATAATAAATATGATAATTCCTTGGATCGGTTGAATCGTTGTCGATGATTGTTTGATCCAACGCTTGGCGGTGAGGCAATCTCTGTATGCGTCTGCGGCATGCGCTTGGCGATGTCTGGGTGATGGCGCTGTCAGCGTTCTGGGAACGGGGGTCCCCGGACTTTCCTGCCTATGGCATGGCTCAAGCAGTGGCCCAGTACGGCCCGTCTTCATGAACCCAAGTTCAAGACCCTCGCGAGGGGCCAAGCCTCGCGGGGTGGACAACGCAAGGCTTCCTCAGAGGCAGCCTCACCAGGCAGGCTCACGAGGAGGCGGAGATATCAAGGCAAGGAGTACCTCGTGAGGTGCTCGTGACGCAAGCCATGATGATCGAGACCAGGCGAGCGCCAGGCGGGCGCCAGGCAGCGCGGTGTCCTCGTTTCTGTTGGAAATGTAGTAATTTCAAAAATTTCCTACGCACAAGCAAGATCATGGTGATGCATAGCAACGAGAGGGGAGAGTGTGTCCACGTACCCTTGTAGACCGAAAACAGAAGTGTTAGCACAACGCGGTTGATGTAGTCGTATGTCTTCACGATCAAACCGATCAAGTACCGAACGCACGACACCTCCGAGTCCTGCACACGTTCAACTCGATGACGTCCCTTGAACTCCGATCCAGCCGAGCTTTGAGGGAGAGTTCCGTCAGCACGACGGCGTGGTGACGATGATGATGTTCTACCGACGCAGGGCTTCGCCTAAGCACTGCTATGATATTATCGAGGTAGATTATCGTGGAAGGGGGCACCGCACATGGCTAAGAGATCCAAGGGATCAATTGTTGTGTCTATGGGGTGCCCCCCTGCCCCTGTTTATAAAGGAGCAAGGGAGGAGGAGGCCGGCCCTAGGAGGGGCGCGCCAAGGGAGTAGGATTCCTACTCCTAGTAGGAGTAGGTTTCCTCCTTTCCTAGTCCAACTAGGAGAAGGGGGGAAGGGAGGGGAAGGAAGAAGGAAGGGAGAGGGGGGCCGCGCCCCAAACTCCTTGTCCAATTTGGACTGGGCTTGGGAGGGGCGCGCGCCACCTCCTGGCTACTGCCTCTCCTTCCCACTAAGGCCCATTAAGGCCCAATACTTTTCCCCGTATTCCCGTAACTCCCCGGTACTCCGAAAAATACCCGAATCACTCGGAACCTTTCCGAAGTCCGAATATAGTTGTCCAATATATCGATCTTTACGTCTCTACCATTTTGAGACTCCTCGTCATGTCCCGATCTCATCCGGGACTCTGGACTACCTTCGGTACATCAAAACACATAAACTCATAATATAACCGTCATCGAACTTTAAGCGTGCGGACCCTACGGGTTCGAGAACTATGTAGACATGACCAAGACACGTCTCCGATTAATAACCAATAGCGGAACCTGGATGCTCATATTGGCTCCCACATATTCTACGAAGATCTTTATCGGTCAAACCGCATAACAACATACGTTGTTCCCTTTGTCATCGGTATGTTACTTGCCCGAGATTCGATCGTCGGTATCTCAATACCTAGTTCAATCTCGTTACCGGCGATTCTCTTTACTCGTTCCGTAATACATCATCCTGCAACTAACTCATTAGTTACAATGCTTGCAAGGCTTGTAGTGATGTGCATTGCCGAGTGGGCCCAGAGATACCTCTCCGACAATCGGAGTGACAAATCCTAATCTTGAAATACGCCAACCCAACAAGTACCTTCGGAGACACCTGTAGAGCACCTTTATAGTCACCCAGTTACGTTGTGACGTTTGGTAGCACACAAAGTGTTCCTCCGGTAAACGGGAGTTGCATAATCTCATAGTTATAGGAACATGTATAAGTCATGAAGAAAGCAATAGCAACATACTAAACGATCAAGTGCTAAGCTAACGGAATGGGTCAAGTCAATCACATAATTCTTCTAATGATGTGATCCCATTAATCAAATGAAAACTCATGTCTATGGTTAGGAAACTTAACCATCTTTGATTAATGAGCTAGTCAAGTAGAGGCATACTAGTGACACTATGTTTGTCTATGTATTCACACATGTATTATGTTTTCGGTTAATACAATTCTAGCATGAATAATAAACATTTATCATGAAATATGGAAATAAATAATAACTTTATTATTGCCTCTAGGGCATATTTCCTTCAGTCTCCCACTTGCACTAGAGTCAATAATCTAGTTCACATCACCATGTGATTTAACACCAATATTCATATCTGTATATGATTAACACCCATAGTTCACATCGTCATGTGACCAACACCCAAAGGATTTACTAGAGTCAATAATCTAGTTCACATCGCTATGTGACTAACACCCAAAGAGTACTAAGGTGTGATCATGTTTTGCTCGTGAGAGAAGTTTAGTCAATGGGTCTGTCACATTCAGAGTCGTATGTATTTTGCAAAAAATATTCTATGTCTACAATTCTCTGTACGGAGCTACTCTAGCTAATTGCTCCCACTTTCAATATGTATCTAGATTGATACTTAGAGTCATCTGAATCAGTGTCAAATCTTGCATCGACATAACCCTTTACGACGAACCTCTTTTCACCTCCATAATCGAGAAACATATCCTTATTCCACTAAGGATAATTTTTACCAATGTCCAGTGATCTACTCCTAGATCACTATTGTACTCCCTTGCCAAACCAGGGCAGAGTATACAATAGGTATGGTCCATAGCATGGCATACTTTTATAGAACCTATGACTGATGCATAGGGAATGATTTTCATTCTCTTTCTATTTTCTGCCATGGTCAGGATTTGAGTCTTACTCAATTTCATACCTTTGCAACACAGGCAAGAACTCTTTCTTTGACTGTTCCATTTTGAACTACTTCAAAATCTTGTCAAGGAATGTACTCATTGAAAGTCTTATCAGGCGTCTTGATCTATCTCAATAGATCTTGATGCTCAATATGTAAGTAGCTTTACTGAGGTCTTTCTTTTAAAGAACTCCTTTCAAACACTTCTTTATGCTTTCCAAAAAAATTCTACATCATTTCTGATCAACAATATGTCACTCACATATACTTATTAGAAAGGCTGTAGTGCTCCCACTCACTTTATTGTAAATACAGGCTTCACTGCAAGTCCGTATAAAACTATATGCTTTGATCAATTTATCAAAGCGTATATTCCAACTCCGAGATGCTTGCACCAGTCCATAGATGGATCGCTGGAGCTTGAACATTTTGTTAGCACCTTTAGGATTGACAAAACCTTCTGGTTTCATCATATACAACTCTTCTTTAAGAAAACCATTAAGGAATGCAGTTTTGACATCCATTTGCCAGTTTTCATAAAATGTGGCAATTGCTAACATGATTCGGACAGACTTAAGCATCGCTACAGTTGAGAAATCTCATTGTAGTCAACATCTTGAACTTGTCGAAAACCTTTTTGCGACAGGTCAAGCTTTGTAGATAGTAACACTACTATCAATGTTCGTCTTCCTCTTGAAGATCCATTTTATTTTCTATGGCTTGCCGACCATCGGGCAAGTCCACCAAAGTCCACACTTTGTTCTTATACATGGATCCTATATCAGCTTTAATGGCCTCCAGCCATTTCGCGGAATCTGGGCTCATCATCGCTTCCTCATAGTTCGTAGGTTTATCATGGTCTAGTAACATGACTTTCAGAACAGGATTACCGTACCACTCTAGTGCGGACCGTACTCTAGAAGACCTACGAGGTTCTGTAGTAACTTGATCTGAAGTTTCATGATCATCATCATTAGCTTCCTCACTAATTGGTGTAGTAATCACTGGAACTGATTTTAGTGATGAACTATTTTCCAATTCGGGAGAAGGTACTATTACCTCATCAAGTTCTACTTTTCTCCCACTCACTTCTTTTGAGAGAAACTTCTTATCTAGAAAGGATCCATTCTTGGCAACAAATGGCTTGCCTTTGGATTTGTGACAGAAGGTGTACCCAACAGTTTCCTTTGGGTATCCTATGAAGACACATTTCTCCGATTTGAGTTCGAGCTTATCAGGTTGAAACTTTTTCACATAAACATCGCAACTCCAAACTTTAAGAAACGACATCTTAGGTTTATTACTAAACCATAGTCCATACGGTGTCATCTCAATGGATTTAGATGGTGCCCTATTTAACGTGAATGCAGCTATCTCTAATGCATAATGATGTCTACTACACAACCTTCTTCTTGTAGACGTTGTTGGCCCTGCAAGTGCACAGGTCTGTAGGACAATAGCAAATTTCCCTCAAGTGGATGACCTAAGGTTTATCAATCCGTGGGAGGAGTAGGATGAAGATGGTCTCTCTCAAGCAACCCTGCAACCAAATAACAAAGAGTCTCTTGTGTCCCCAACACACCCAATACAATGGTAGTTTGTATAGGTGCACTAGTTCGGTGAAGAGATGGTGATACATATGCAATATGGCTAGTAGATATAGGTTTTTGTAATCTGAAATAATAAAAACAGCAAGGTAACTAATGATAAGAGTGAGCATAAACGGTATTGCAATGATAGGAAACAAGGCCTAGGGTCCATACTTTCACTAGTGCAAGTTCTCTCAACAATAATAACATAGATAGATCATATAACAATCCCTCAACATGCATAAAAGAGTCACTCCAAAGCCACTAATAGCAGAGAACAAACATAGAGATTATGGTAGGGTACGAAACCACCTCAAAGTTATTCTTTCAGATCAATCTATTAAAGAGTTCGTACTAGAATAACACCTTAAGACACAAATCAACCAAAACCCTAATGTCACCTAGATACTCCATTATCACCTCAAGTATCCGTGGGCATGATTACACGATATGCATCACACAATCTCAGATTCATCCAACCAACACAAAGTACTTCAAAGAGTGCCCCAAAGTTTCTACCGGAGAGTCAAGAAAACGTGTGCCAACCCCTATGCATAGGTTCATGGGCGGAACCTGCAAGTTGGTCACCAAAACATACATCAAGTGGCACGTGATATCCCATTGTCACCACAGACAAACACGGCAAGACATACATCAAGTGTTATCATATCAAAGACTCAATCCGATAAGATAACTTCAAGAGGGAAACTCAATTCATCACAAGAGAGTAGAGGGCGAGAAACATCATAAGATCCAACTATAATAGCAAAGCTCGTGATACATCAAGATCGTGTGAAGTCGAGAACAAAAGAGAGAGATCAAACACATAGCTACTGGAACATACCCTCGACCCCGAGGGTGAATTACTCCCTCCTCATCATGGAGAGTGTCGGGATGATGAAGATGGCCACCGGTGATGGATTCCCCCTCCGGCAGGGTGCCGGAACGGGCTCCTGAGAGGTTTTTGGTGTCTACAGAGGCTTGCGGCGGCGGAACTCCCGATCTATCTTGATTTCTGATGGTTTTAGGGTACGTAGGGTTATATAGGCGAAAGAAGTCGGTCAGGGGGTGCTCGAGGGGTCCACAAGACAGGCGGCCGCGCCCTGTAGGGTGGGCATGCCCCCCTATCTCCTGGGCTCCTCGAGGGTCTTTTGACTTGATCTTTAAGCCTCCGGGATGATATTCTTCCAAAAAATCATGATGCCGAAGGTTTCATTCCGTTTGGACTCCGTTTGATATTCCTTTTCTTCGAAATACTGAAACAGGCAATAAAACAGCAATATGGGCTGGGCCTCCGGTTAGTAGGTTAGTCCCAAAAATGATATAAATGTGTAAAATAAAGCCCATAAAATCCAAAAGGGGTAATATAATAGCATGGAACAATCAAAAATGATAGATACGTTGGAGACGTATCAAAAATCCCCAAGCTTAACTCCTGCTCGTCCCCGAGTAGGTAAATGATAAAAACAGAATTTTTGATGTGGAATGCTACCTAGCATAATTCTCAATGTAATTTTCTTCACTGTGGCGTGAATGTTCAGATCCAAATGATTCAAAATAAAAGTTCATATTGACATGAAAATGGTTATATTTCAAGCACACTAATCAAAGTAATCATGTCTTCTCAAAATAACATGGCCAAAGAAAGTTATCCCTACAAAATCATATAGTCTGGCTGTTGCTCTATCTTCATCACACTAAGTATTTAATCATGCACAACTCCGATGGCAAGCCAAGCAATTGTTTCATACTTTAATAATCTCAAACTTTTTCAACTTTCACGCAATACATGAGCGTGAGCCATGGACATAGCACTATATGTGGAATAGAATGGTGGTTGTGGAGAAGACAAAAAAAGGAGAAGATAGTCTCACATCAACTAGGTGTATCAACGGGCTATGGAGATGCCCATTAATAGATATCAATGTGAGTGAGTAGGGATTGCCATGCAACGGATGCACTAGAGATATAAATATATGAAAGCTCAACAAAAGAAACTAAGTGGGTGTGCATCCAACTTGCTTGCTCACGAAGACCTAGGGAATTTTGAGGAAGCCCATCATTGGAATAAACAAGCCAAGTTCTATAATGAAAAATTCCCACTAGTATATGAAAGTGACAACATATGAGACTCTCTATCATGGTGCTATTTTGAAGCACAAGTGTGGAAAAAAAGATAGTAGCATTGTCCCTTCTCGCTTTTTTCTCTCATTTTATTTTTTTTCTCTTTTTTTCTTTTCATTTTTTTCTTTGTCCTTTTTTTCTTTTTTTTTTCCTTTCTCTCTTTTTTCTTTTTTTTCTTTTTGTAAAGTCCGAAGTCTCATCCCGACTTGTGGGGGAATCATAGTCTCCATCATCCTTTCCTCACTAGGACAATGCTCTAATAATGAAAATCATCACACTTTTATGTATTTACAACTCAAAGCTAGAACAAGATATGACTCTATATGAATGCCTCCGGCGGTGTACCGAGATATGCAATGAATCGAGAGCGACATGTACGAAAATTATGAAGGTGGCCTTGCCACAAATACAATGCCAACTACATGATCATGCAAAGAGCGATATGACAAAAGTAATGCATGTCATATGAACGGAACGGTGGAAAGTTGCATGGAAATATATCTCGGAATGGCTATGGAAATGCCATAATAGGTAGGTATGGTGGCTGTTTTGAGGAAGGTAATGGTGGGTGTATGGTACCGGCGAAAGTTGCGCGGCACAAGAGAGGCTAGCAATGATGGAAGGGTGAAAGGGTGTGTATAATCCATGGACTCAACATTAGTCAAAAGAACTCATGTACTTGTTGCAAAAATCTAGAAGTCATCAAAAACCAAAGCACTACGTGCATGCTCCTAGGGGGATAGATTGGCAGGAAAAGACCATCGCTCGTCCCCGACCTCCACTCATAAGGAAGACAATCAATAAATAAAATTGTTCTCCAACTTCATCACAAAGCGGTTCACCATACGTGCATGCTATGGGAATCACAAGCTTCAACACAAGCATTCTTTAAATCCATAATCGCCCAACTAGCATGACTTTAATATCACTACCTCCATGTCTCAAAACAATTATCAAGCATCAAATTGATCATAGCATCCAATTCACTTTCTATGATAGTTTTTATTATACCCAACTTGGATGCTCATCATTCTAGGACCAACTTTGTAACCATAGCAAATACCATGCTGTTCTAAAAGACTCTCAAAATAATATAAGTGAAGCATGAGAGACTAGCAATTTCTACAAAATATAACCACCGCCGTGCTCTAAAGGATATAAGTGATGCACTAGAGCAAATGACAAACTACTCCGAAAGATATGAGTGAAGATCAATGAGTAGTCGAATAATTGTGCAACTATGTGAAGACTCTCTAACATTAAAGAATTTTAGATCTTGGTATTGTATTCATACAGAAAGCAAAGCAAAATAAAATGACATTGCAAGGATAGCACAACTCATGTGAAGAAGCAAAAACTTAGGCTCAACTGATACTAACCGATAGTTGCTGAAGAAGAAAGGTGGGATGCCTACCGGGGCATCCCCAAGCTTAGATGCTTGAGACTTCTTGAAATATTATCTTGGAGTGCCTTGGGCATCCCCAAGCTTTAACTTTTGTGTCTCCTTAATTCCTCTCATATCATGGTTTCTCTATTTCTCAAAAGCTTCATCCACAACAAACTCAACAAGAACTCGTGAGATAGGTTAGTACAAACCAATGCAAAACCTTATCATTTTCTACTGTAACAAATCACTAAAATTATTATTCAACATTTCATACTAAATGCCCCTGCATATTTAATACTCCTATCCTCAAATATAATCATTAAACAAGCAAACATATGCAAACAATGCAAACATAACAGCAATCTGTCAAAACAGTACAGTCTGAAAAGAATGCAAGATTCATCATACTTCCCTAACTCCAAAAATTATGAAATAAAATTCCCACTGCAGTAAATTTATCAGGGCTCAACATTCAAAAGGTTTCAACATTAAATGATGCTCTGAATTTTCTAGGGAATTTTTTCAACAGCGGTAAACTTTCTGTTTTCAAACAGCAACATGTATACTAGCAAAATAAGCATGTCAAAGGCTATCCTTGACATTTTTATTGCATATAAAGATGCAAAACATTAATCTAAATAACATTAAGCAAATAATAACAAAATAAAATGATGCTCCAAGCAAAACACATATCATGTGGTGAATAAAAATATAGCTCCAAGTAAAGTTACCGATGGACGAAGACGAAAGAGGGGATGCCTTCCGGGGCATCCCAAAGCTTAGGCCCTTGGTTGCCCTTGAATATATTGGGGTGCCTTGTGCATCCCCAAGCTTAGGCTCTTTCCACTCCTTATTCCATAGTCCATCGAATCTTTACCCAAAACTTGAAAACTTCACAACACAAAACTCAACAGAAAACTCGTAAGCTCCGTTAGTATAAGAAAATAAAACCACCACTTAGGTACTGTAATGAACTGATTATAAATTCATATTGGTGTAATATATACTGTATTCTAACTTCTCTATGGTTCATACCCTCTGATACTACTCATAGACTCATCAAAATAAGCAAACAACACATAGAAAACAGAATCTGTCAAAAACAGAACAGTCTGTAGTAATCTGTATCAAACGTATACTTCTGGAACTCCAAACATTCTACAAAATTAGGAAGTCCTAAGCAATTTGTGTACCAATCCATAGCAAAAAGAATCAGATCATAAGCACGTTCATGTGAATTAACAAAACTAATTTACTGGGTGCAAAAGTTTCTGATTTTCAGCAGGATCAACACAACTATCACCGTAATCTATCCTAAAGGTCTTACTTGGCACTTTATTGAAATAAAAGCTATAAAACATGATTACTACAGTAGCATAATCATGTGGACACAAAAAAACAGTAAAGGTAAATATTGGGTTGTCTCCCAACAAGCGCTTTTCTTTAATGCCTTTTAGCTAGGCATGATGATGACAATGATGCTCACATAAAAGATAAGAATTGAAACATAATGGGAGCATCATGAAGCATATGACTAGCACATTTAAGTCTAACCCACTTCCTATGCATAGGGATTTTGTGAGCAAATAACTTATGGGAACAATAATCAACTAGCATAGGAAGGTAAAACAAGCATAGCTTCAAGATTTTCAACACATAGAGAGGAAACTTGACATTATTGCAATTCCTACAAGCATATATTCCTCCCTCATAATAATTTTCAGTAGCATCATGAATGAATTCAGCAATATAAGCAGCACCTAAAGCATTCTTTTCATGATCTACAAGCATAGAATTTTTACTACTCTCCACATAAACAAAATTCTTCTCATTCGGAATAGTAGGAGTATCATAAGAGACTTGAACACTAAAAACTGTTTCCACATTAAAAGAGTAATATTCAGAAACAGGGTAATCATAATCATGACAAGATTTGTAAATATAATCATCACTACTTTTATAGCATAAGTTTCATCACAATAATCATCATAAGTAGCAACTTCGTTCTCATCATAATCGATTGAAACCTCTCCCAAGATAGTGGAATCACTAAATAAAGTTGACACTCTTCCAAATCCACTTTCATATTCATCATAATAAAATTCAACATCCTCCAAAATAGTGGGATCACTACTTCCTAAATTTGACACTCTTCCGAACCCACTTTCATCAATATAATCATCATAAGTAGGAGGCATGCTATCATCATAACAACTTTGCATATCAAAACTTGGGATGCTAAAAATATCATCTTCATTAAACATAGCATCCCCAAGCTTGGGACAAACATTAATTTCAGCAAATATATTCTCAAATATTTCATCCTTATCAAACATAGCTTCCCCAAGCTTGGGCCCTTTCATATCATAAGCATAATCACTCTCATCATTAAAAATATTGATAGCACTAATAGTATAGCAATTATCATCATCACAATGAGTAGTAGGAGCAACATTATTTGGGAAGGATACCTTTCTACCTTTGTTCCTTCTTCTTTTCTTTTTCTTCTTCACATTATGTGTGGGTTCAACCTTCCTCTTTGAGCTCCTTATAGATGAGATTGGCTGAATAGAAAGCTCCTCCTCGCTACCTGATTCATCATAAGAAATAATAGGAGGATATTGGGAAGTCTCTTCCCTTTCATTACTATTCTCATCATCTCATATTTGCTTTCTTTTCTTTAAGTAATTGGCAATATAAGGATTTTCAATGCAATTCTCCGCACAAAACAAATAAAACTTTTCTAGATCAATATCAAGGAATTTCTTATGGGCAAATTCTGGAAGGTCCTTAAGTAAACGTTTCAACTCTTCATAACCCAAAAGCAAACTAAGTTCATTATAATGTGCAAGGGAAATCAAATCATCACAATTTTTGGACATGATTCGGTCATGAAACAATTTGCATTGGAGATGTAAATGACCACGTTCATTGCAAAGTTCACAAGTACGGCAAAGGAATTTTAAATTTTCAGCACTCACACCTAGCCTTTCTTGCAACCATTTAGTTATAAATGCTTATGCCTCTTGCAATATATATCTTCTCTATTTGGTGTGTTCATGCAAACATGCACTCCACAAAAGTTGACATGCTCATAAGAGATCTTTTCATCATGACTAGAGCAATCATCATTAATATTATGGATATTCAAGGAGTTTATACTAACAAAATTGAAATCATGCTCATCATTCAAAGATTTAGTACCAAGCATTTTAATGCATTCTTCTTCTAGCACTTGAGCACAATTTTCCTTTCCATCAAACTCATGAAAGATATTAAAAAGACGAAGCGTATGAGACAAACTTAACTCCATTCTTTTTTTGTAGTTTTCTTTTATAAACTAAACTAGTGATAAAACAAGAAACAAAAAGATTCGATTGCAAGATCTAAAGATATACCTTCAAGCACTCACCTCCCCGGCAACGGCGCCAGAAAAGAACTTGATGTCTACTACACAACCTTCTTCTTGTAGACGTTGTTGGGCCTGCAAGTGCACAGGTTTGTAGGACGGTAGCAAATTTCCCTCAAGTGGATGACCTAAGGTTTATCAATCCGTGGGAGGCGTAGGATGAAGATGGTCTCTCTCAAGTAACCCTGCAACCAAATAACAAAGAGTCTCTTGTGTCCCCAACACACCCAATACAATGGTAGTTTGTATAGGTGCACTAGTTCGGCGAAGAGATGGTGATACAAGTGCAATATGGATAGTAGACATAGGTTTTTGTAATCTGAAATAATAAAAACAGCAAGGTAACTAATGATAAAAGGAGCATAAATGGTATTGCAATGATAGGAAACAAGGCCTAGGGTTCATACTTTCACTAGTGCAAGTTCTCTCAACAATAATAACATAGATAGATCATATAACAATCCCTCAACATGCAACAAAGAGTCACTCCAAAGCCACTAATAGCGGAGAACAAACATAGAGATTATGGTAGGGTACGAAACCACCTCAAAGTTATTCTTTTGGATCAATCTATTAAAGAGTTCGTACTAGAATAACACCTTAAGACACAAATCAACCAAAACCCTAATGTCACCTAGATACTCCATTGTCACCTCAAGTATCTGTGGGCATGATTACACGATATGCATCACACAATCTCAGATTCATCCAACCAACACAAAGTACTTCAAAGAGTGCCCCAAAGTTTATACCGGAGAGTCAAGAAAACGTGTGCCAACCCCTATGCATAGGTTCATGGGAGGAACCCGCAAGTTGGTCACCAAAACATACATCAAGTGGCACGTGATATCCCATTGTCACCATAGATAAACACGGCAAAACATACATCAAGTGTTCTCATATCAAAGACTCAAACCGATAAGATAACTTCAAGAGGGAAACTCAATTCATCACAAGAGAGTAGAGGGGGAGAAACATCATAAGATCCAACTATAATAGCAAAGCTCGCGATACATCAAGATCGTGTGAAGTCGAGAACACGAGACAGAGAGATCAAACACATAGCTATTGGTACATACCTTCAGCCCCGAGGGTGAACTACTCCCTCCTCATCATGGAGAGCGTCGGGATGATGAAGATGGCCACCGGTGATGGACTCCCCCTCCGGCAGGGTGCCGGAACGGGCTCCCGAGAGGTTTTTGGTGTCTACAGAGGCTTGCGGTGGCGGAACTCCCGATCTATCTTGATTTTTGATGGTTTTAGGGTACGTAGGGTTATATAGGCGAAAGAAGTCGGTCAGGGGGTGCTCGAGGGGTCCACGAGACAGGGGGCCGCGCCCTGTAGGGGGGGCATGCCCCCCTATCTCCTGGGCTCCTTGAGGGTCTTCTGACTTGATCTCCAAGCCTCCAGGATGATATTCTTCCAAAAAATCATGATGCCGAAGGTTTCATTCCGTTTGGACTCCGTTTGATATTCCTTTTCTTCGAAATACTAAAACAGGCAATAAAACAGTAATATGGGCTGGGCCTCCGGTTAGTAGGTTAGTCCCAAAAGTGATATAAATGTGTAAAATAAAGCCCATAAACATCCAAAAGGGGTAATATAATAGCATGGAACAATCAAAAATTATAGATACGTTGGAGACGTATCACATAACCCCAAAACGATATTGGTAAATCGGTAAGAGACATCATTGATCGCACCATATCTAATAAAGTGTGGTTACGATGTTCGGACAAACTATTACGTTGTGGTGTTCCAGGTGGCATGAGTTTGTGAAACTATTCCACATTATTTTAACTGAAGGCCAAACTCGTAACTCAAATATTCATCTCCACGATCAGATCGCAGATTTTTTTTTCTTGTTATGATGATTTTCCACTTCACTCTGAAATTCTTTGAACCTTTCAACTATTTCAGACTTATGTTTCATCAAGTAGATATACCCATATCTGCTCAAATCATCTATGAAGGTCAAAAAATAACGATGCCCGC
Source organism: Triticum aestivum (assembly GCF_018294505.1). Taxonomy (NCBI): domain Eukaryota; kingdom Viridiplantae; phylum Streptophyta; class Magnoliopsida; order Poales; family Poaceae; genus Triticum; species Triticum aestivum. The sequence goes on from NC_057813.1 coordinate 387,489,087, forward strand.
CACGAGCATTAATACTCATTGGTCTGCATACATCAGTATGTATTATTTCCAACAAGTCAGTAGCTCGTTCCATTGTTCTGGAGAACGGAGTTTTAGTCATCTTGCCCAAAAGGCACGGTTCTCAATCATCGAATGATTCATAATCAAGTGATTCTGAAAATCCATCTTTATGGAGTTCCTTCATGCGCTTTACACTGGTATGACCCAAACGGCAGTGCCACAAATAAGTTGCACTATCATTATTAACTTCGCATCTTTTGGCATCAATATTATGTATATGTGTATCACTACGATCGAGATCCAACAAACTATTTTCATTGGGTGTATGACCATTGAAGGTTTTATTCATGTAAACAGAACAACAATTATTCTCTGACTTTAAATGAATACCCATATTGCAATAAACATGATCAAATCATATCCATGCTCAACGCAAATGCCAAATAACATTTATTTAGGTTTGACACTAATCCCTAAAGTATAGGGAGTGTGTGATGATGATCATATCAATCTTGGAACTACTTCCAACACTCATCATCACTTCCCCTCAACTAGTCTCTATTTATTATGTAACTCCTGTTTCGAGTTACTAATCTTAGCAACCGAACAAGTATCAAATACTCAGGGGCTACTATAAACACTAGTAAGGCACACATCAATAACCTGTATATCAAATATACCCTTGTTCACTTTGCCATCCTTCTTATCCACCAACTATTCAGGGCATTTCTGTTTCCAGTGACCATTTCTTTCGCAGTGTAAGCACTCAGTTTCAGGCTTTGGTCTAGCTTTGGGCTTCTTCGCGGGAGTGAAAACTTGCTTGTCATTCTACTTGAAGTTCCCTTTCTTTCCCTTTGCCCTTTTCTTGAAACTAGTGGTCTTGTCAATCATCAACACTTGATGCTCTTTCTTGATTTCTACCTTCATTGATTTCAAAATCGCGAAGACCCCGGGAATCGTTTTCGTCATCCTTTGCATACTATAGTTCATCACAAAGTTCTACTAACTTGGTAATGGTGACTAGAGAACTCTCTCAATCACTATCTTATCTAGAAGATTAACTCCCACTTGATTCAAGCGATTGTAGTACCCAGACAATCTGAGCACATGCTCACTAGTTGAGCGATTCTCTTCCATCTTTTAGCTATAGAACTTGTTGGAAACTTCATATCTCTCAACTCGTGTATTTGCTTGAAACATTAACTTCAAATCCTAGAACATCTCTTATGGCCCATGACATTCAAAATGTCTTTGAAGTCAGAACTGGATACTTAATAAAACACACCCAGACAAGTTCCACAGACAACCCGGTGATCGCTTTTCCACAGGGCGACGAGGGGAGCATCGCTGGGTAGGATTATGCTATGCGATGCTACTTGGAGGACTTCAATCTACTCTCTTCTGCATGCTGCAAGATGGAGGTGGCCAGAAGCGTAGTCTTCGATAGGACAAGCTATCCCCCTCTTATTCTGGCATTCTGCAGTTCAGTCCACCGATATTGCCTCTTTACACATATACCCATGCATATGTAGTGTAGATCCTTGCTTGCGAGTACTTTGGATGAGTACTCACGGTTGCTTTTCTCCCCCCTTTCCCCCCCCCCTTTTCATTTCTACCTAGTTGTCGCAACCAGATGCTGGAGCACTGGAGCCAGACACCACCGTCGACGATGATTCCTACTACACTGGAGGTGCCTACTACTACGTGCAGGCCGCTGATGACGACCAGGAGTAGTTTAGGAGGATCCCAGGCAGGAGGCCTGCGCCTCTTTCAATCTGTATCCCAGTTTGTGCTAGCCTTCTTAAGGCAAACTTGTTTAACTTATGTATGTACTCAGATATTGTTGCTTCCGCTGACTTGTTTATGTCGAGCACTTGTATTCGAGCCCTCGAGGCCCCTGGCTTGTAATATGATGCTTATATGACTTGTTTTACTTTTAGAGTTGTGTTGTGATATCTTCCCGTGAGTCCCTGATCTTGATCGTACATGTTTGCGTGCATGATTAGTGTACGATTGAATCGGGGGCGTCACAAGTTGGTATCAGAGCCGACTGCCTGTAGGAATCCCCCTTCCACACTCCTTGGCCGAAGTCGAGTCTAGTCACTACAAAACTTTTACTAACATGGTTGTGAGTCTTACGGGCCCACATCGCCATTTGGGTGGTATTAGGATCTTTTACTCCTCGACCTTTACTCTGGGACTCTGATCTCTCCTCTATTCGGGTTAAATGATTTTACTAACACCGACTCTAGGTTCTCGTTACTACTTCCTCCCGAAGGGCCCTCACTCCAGATGATTGCTTAGTGCACCAGAAGATTCCGAAGATACTCTACGATGTTCTCCCAAGACACTTGTAGCCACCGCCCTTACAAACTTCTTACCACTTTTATATCCTTATGGACAACTATATACACGTGTCATTCTTACATTAAATCCCATTGATCTTGTTATTACAAGATGCCTCGAACTTCTCTCCGTTGCTTCGAGAATCCTTTGAGCTTACCGCCTTACAGTTCTTACCACATGAATACATCCTACAGATAATTTCTCGCACTTACCAAGTATCTGCTCATCCTTAGTTGATCCATGTAATTCACAAAAATTCTTCGAAATGCTATTCGACCTCCTAAAAATCCTCAGCATCTTATTGATACTGAAGTTCTTACCTTCCTGCATTATGGCTAATTCCATATATCTAGTAATCTTCGTTGGCATCCTTTGTCATTATCATTTTGAGTCCGTTGATACGATATTTTGCAAATGCCTGCAATCATCAGATGATCCTTATGAATTATTTTCCGGCTCAGACGTCATTTTTAACTCGAGCTGGTTCTCGATCAATCAAATTGTCGTCGATTGTACCCCTGAGACTATTCACCTTATCCATCCTTAATCAGAGTGTTACCTCTGATCCCTTGACTGGGAATTCATAATTCTTGTGCAATTGAGCTTTGAGTTAGTTAGTTGTTTCTATAATCTGACCCCCTTGCGTTTCTTCTTCTTCTGGTTGAGTGCCGATGCTCACATCAGATCCCTTGTGGACCACCAGTTCCTTTATTGGATTTTATCCGACAACGTCCTTCGTATTCAATAACTTTGTGAGTCCTTTCTAGGATACATATGCCTTTGGTAAATTGTATCCTCTGCCTTGTCGAACATGCTCTGCTTTTAAGCTTGTGTTGATTACTCCTGAAGTTCGTGGTATATGTTTCTAAGATGCTCCGATGGGTTGAACCAACGCCTTCCCTAATCTGTGTGAACCTAAAAGATTTCACAGGTCATACTTATCTGGTATTGCACCAGGTAAAACTTTTAACAACTAATGTCCTTTTCGAAATATGAGAGGTGAATGGAAGGTTATGCATTGAGGAAGTGGGAGTCGACCTTGAACTTTGTGTTTGTCGGGGAGACTG